>NW_026138463.1:0-20722 GCF_025592945.1 Manacus candei
GCAGGCCCTGGATGCCACCTACCAGCTGGAGCAGTACTACTTCGACGTGGCCGAGGTGGAGTCGTGGTTGGGCGAGCAGGAGCTGCTGCTGATGAACGAGGAGAAGGGCAAGGTGCCCGCGGGGTTGGGGTTGGTTGGGTTGGGTTGGTTGGGTTGGTCGATTGGGGTGGGCGAGGTTGGGTTGGTTGGGTCGGGGAGTTGCTTCAGTTGGATTGGGTTGATTTGGATGAGATTGGGTTGCATTGGTTGGGTTGAGTGGTTGGGTTGGTTGGGTGGGTTGGGTTGGTTGGGTTTGGTTGGTTGGGTTGGGTGGGTTGGATAGGTTGGGTGAGGTTGGGTTGGTTGGGTTGGGGAGTTACTTCAGTTGGATTGGGTTGGTTTGGATGAGATTGGGTTGCATTGGTTGGGTTGAGTGGTTGGGTGGGTTGGGTGGGTTGGGTTGGTTTGGTGTGGTTGGGTGAATTGGGTTGGTTGGGTTGGTTGGGTTGGTCGATTGGGGCGGGTGAGGTTGGGTTGGTTGGGTCGGGGAGTTACTTCAGTTGGATTGGGTTGGTTTGGATGAGGTTGGGTTGCGTGGTTGGGTTGAGTGGTTGGGTGGGTTGGGTGGGTTGGATTGGTTTGGTGTGGTTGGGTGGGTGGGTTGAATGGTTGGGTTGGTTGGGTTGGGTTGGTTGGGTTGGGTCGGGGAGTTGCTTCAGTTGGATTGGGTATTGGTTTGGATAAGGTTGGGTTGCATTGGTTGGGTTGAGTGGTTGGGTTGGTTGGGTGGGTTGGGTTGGTTGGGTTTGGTTGGGTGGGTTGGGTGTGGTTGGGTGGGTGGGTTGAATGGTTGGGTTGGTTGGTTGGGTTGGGTTGGTTGATTGTGGTGGGTGAGGTTGGGTTGGGTTGGTTGGGTTGGGTGAATTGGGTAGGTTGGGTTGGTTGAGTTGGTGGGTTGTGTGGGTTGAATGGTTGGGTTGGTTGGGTTGGTTGATTGTGGTGGGTGAGGTTGGGTTGGGTTGGTTGGGTCGGGGAGTTGCTTCAGTTGGTTTGGGTTGGTTTGGATGAGGTTGAGTTGCATTGGTTGGGTTGAGTGGTTGGGTGGGTTGGGTGGGTTGGGTTGGTTGGGTTGTTGGTTGGTTGGGTTGGGTTGGTGGGTTGGATAGGTTGGGTGAGGTTGGGTTGGTTGGGTTGGGGAGTTACTTCAGTTGGATTGGGTTGGTTTGGATGAGATTGGGTTGCATTGGTTGGGTTGAGTGGTTGGGTGGGTTGGGTGGGTTGGGTTGGTTTGGTGTGGTTGGGTGAATTGGGTTGGTTGGGTTGGTTGGGTTGGTCGATTGGGGCGGGCGAGGTTGGGTTGGTTGGGTCGGGGAGTTACTTCAGTTGGATTGGGTTGGTTTGGATGAGGTTGGGTTGCGTGGTTGGGTTGAGTGGTTGGGTGGGTTGGGTGGGCTGGATTGGTTTGGTGTGGTTGGGTGGGTGGGTTGAATGGTTGGGTTGGTTGAGTGGTTGGGTTGGGTGGGTTGGATAGGTTGGGTGAGGTTGGGTTGGTTGGGTCGGGGAGTTGCTTCAGTTGGTTTGGGTTGGTTTGGATGAGGTTGGGTTGCATTGGTTGAGTTGAGTGGCTGGGTTGGTTGGGTGGGTTGGGTGGGGTTGGGTTGGTTGGGTTGGGTGTGTTGGTTGGGTTGGGTTGGTGGGTTGGGTTTGTTGGGTGTGTTGGTTGGGTTGGGTTGGTGGGTTGGGTTGGTTGGGTGGGTTGTGTTGGGTGTGTTGGTTGGGTTGGGTTGGATGGTTGGGTTGGTTGGGTGGGTTGAATGGTTGGGTTGGTTGAGTTGGGTGGGTTGGGTGGTTGGTTTGGTGACTGGTTGGGTTGGATGGGTTGTGTTGGTTGTGTTGGGTTGGTTGGGTTGGTTGTGTTGGTTGGGTTGGGTGTGTTGGTTGGGTTGGGTTGGATGGTTGGGTTGGTTGGGTGGGTTGAATGGTTGGGTTGGTTGAGTTGGGTGGGTTGGGTGGTTGGTTTGGTGAGTGGTTGGGTTGGATGGGTTGGGTGGGTGTGTTGGTGGATTGGGTTGGGTTGGTTGTGTTGGGTTGGTTGGGTTGGTTGTGTTGGGTTGGTTGGGTTGGTTGTGTTTGCTGGGTTTGGGTGACGGGGTCATTTAAGACCCCCCCGCCCCCTCGCCCCCCCAGGACGAGCAGAGCACCCTCCAGCTGCTCAAGAAGCACCTTCTCACCGAGCAAACCGTGGAGAACTACGAGGAGACCATCGCCCAACTGTCCCGCCAGTGCCGCGCCCTCCTCGAGCTCGGCCACCCCCAGAGGTGGGACCACCCAGAGACCCCCAGAGCCAGACCCCTCCTCAGCCAACCCAACCCCACTGACCCAACCAGCCCAACCAACCCAATCCAATCAAACCAATCCAATCAAACCAACCCAACCCAACCAACCCAACCAACCCAACCCAACCAACTCAGTCCAATCAAACCAATCAAACCAACCCAATCCAATCAAACCAACCCAACCAACCCAATCCAACAACCCAACCAACCCAACCCAACCCAACCAACCCAACCCAACCAACTCAGTCCAATCAAACCAATCAAACCAACCCAATCCAATCAAACCAACCCAACCAACCCAATCCAACAACCCAACCAACCCAACCCAACCAACCAACCCAACCAACCCAACCCAACCCAACCAACCCAACCCAACCAACTCAGTCCAATCAAACCAACCCAACCAACCCAACCAACCAACCCAAACCCAACTGACGCAATTCACCCAACCCAACCAACCCAACCACCCCAACCCAACCAACAACCCAACCCAACCCAACCATCCCAACCCAGCCAACAACCAACCCCAACCAACAACTCCACCAATCACCCAACCAACCCAACCCACCCAACTCAACTCAACCAACCCAACCAGCAACCCAACCCAACCAACCCAACCCAACCAACAACCCACCCAACCCAATCACCCAACCAACCCAACCCACCCAACTCAACCACCCCAACCCAACCAACAACCCAACCCACCCAATTCACACAATCAACCCAACCCACCCCAACAAACCAACCCAACCACCCAATCAATCCAACCCAACCCAACCAACAATCCAAACAACAACCCAACCAACCCAACCCACCCAATTCACCCACCCAACCACCCCAACCAACCCAACCCACCCAACCACCCCAACCACTCAATCAACCCAACTCAACCAACCCAACCACCTCAAGCACCCAACAACCCTACCCAACTCAACCCAACCCAACCCACTCAATTCACCCAATCAACCCAACCCAACCCAACCCAACCAACCAACCACCCAACCAACACCCAACCAATCAACCCAACCACCCAATGAACCCAACCAACCACCCCAACAACCCAACCAACCAACCCAACCCACCCAATTCACCCAATCAACCCAACCCACCCCAACAAACCAACCCAACCACCCAATCAATCCAACCCAACCCAACCAACAATCCAACCAACAACCCAACCAACCCAACCCACCCAATTCACCCAATCAACCCAACCCACCCAATTCACCCACCCACCCACCCAACAACCCAACCAACCCAACCACCCCAACCACCCCAACCACCCAATCAACCCAACTCAACCAACCCAACCACCCCAACCACCCAACAACCCTACCCAACTCAACCCAACCCAACCCAACCAACCACCCAACCAACAACCCAACCAATCAACCCAACCACCCAATGAGCCCAACCAACCACCCCAACAACCCAACCAACCAACCCAACCCACCCAATTCACCCAATCAACCCAACCAATCATCCAACAACCCAACCACCCAACCAATCCAACCCAACCAACAACTCAACCAAGAACCCAACCCACCCAATCACCCACCCAACCCAACCAATCACCCACCCAACCAATCCAACCCAACCAACAACTCAACCAACAACTCAACCAAGAACCCAACCCACCCGATCACCCACCCAACCCACCCAAACCGACCCCCCCAAACCAACCCAACCAACCCAACCCAACCAACAACTCAACCAACAACCCAACCCAACCCACCCAACCACCCACCCAACCCAACCCACCCAAGCCAACACAACCAACCCAACCCAACCAACAACTCAACCAACAACCCAACCCAACCCACCCAATCACCCACCCAACCCAACCCACCCAACCCAACCCCCCCAACTCAACCCACCCAACCAACCCAACCTAACTCCACCCAACCACCCACCCAAACCCAACCCAACCCACCCAAGCCAACCCCCCAACCCAACCAACCCAACCACCAACCCAACCCACCCAACCCAACTCCCCCAACCCAACCAACCCAACCCAACCAACCCAACCCAACCCTACCCCCCCCCACCCCCAAGCCCCCCAGGGCTGACGGGGCGCCGTGTCCCTTGCCCAGCGAACAGGTCAGCAGGCGGCAGTCGCAGGTTGACCGGCTGTACGTGTCTCTGAAGGACCTGGTGGAGGAGCGCAAGGTCAAGCTGGAGCAGCAGTACTGGCTCTACCAGCTCAACCGCGAGGTGGACGAGCTGGAGCACTGGATCGCCGAGAAGGAGGTGGTGGCCGGCTCGCCGGAGCTGGGGCAGGACTTCGAGCACGTCACGGTGAGCTCTGGGGGGCACGGGGGGGGGGCGAGGAAGGGGTGGGGGTGGTCGGGCGTGGCGGTTGAGGGGGTCGGGGAGGTCGCCGGGCCAGGCCATGGGGTGCCGGTGAAGCTTCTGGCTCGTGGTGGCACCGTTACGGGGATGGGGGGTGTTCTTGAGTTGTGTTGGGGGTGCTGGGCGCCGTCCTGGTGCTGGGCAACATCACTGACCCATTTGGGGGTCCTGGGTGCCGTCCTGGTGCTGGGCACCGTCCTGGAACTGGCACCATCCTGGTCCTGGCACCATCCTGGTCCTGGGCACCGTCCTGGTGCTGGGCACCATCACTGACCCATTTGGGGGTCCTGGGCACCGTCCTGGTGCTGGACATCATCCCTGCTCCATGCTGGGGGTCCTGAGTGCCATCACTGCCCCATCCTGGTGGTCCTGGGCACCTCTGTCATAGGCTGAGGGTCCTGGGCACCATCCTGGTCCTGGGCACAATTCCTGCCCCATTTGGGGGTCCTGGGCACAACCTCTGTCAGGGGCTGGGGGTCCTGGGCACCATCCTGGTGCTGGGCACCATCCCTGCCCCATGTTGGGGGTCCTGGATGCCATCCTGGTCCTGGGCACCGTCCCTGCCCCATTTGGGGGTCCTGGGCACCATCCTGGTCCTGCTGCCATCCCAATCCTGACACCATCCCTGCTCCATCCTGGGGGTCCTGGGTGCCATCATTGCCCCATCCTGGTGGTCCTACCACCATCCTGGTGCTGGGCACCATCCCTGCTCCGTCCTGGGGGTCCTGGGTGCCATCCTGCTCCTGGGCTCCATCCCTGCCCCATGCTGGGGGTCCTGGGAACAATCCTGGTCCTGGGCACCATCCCTGCCACATGTTGGGGGTCCTGGGTGTCATCATTGCCCCATCCTGGTGGTCCTGCCACCATCCCGGTCCTGGGCACCGTCCCTGCCCCATGTTGGGGGTCCTGGGCATCGTCCCTGCTCTATGTTGGGCGTTCTGGGTGTCATCATTGCCCCATCCTGGTGGTCCTGGGCACCATCCCGGTCCTGGCATCATCCCTGCTCCATCCTGGGGGTCCTGGCACCATCCTGGTCCTGGCACCATCCCTGCCCCATGTTGGGGGTCTTGGGTGCCATCATCGCCCCATCCTGGTGGTCTTGCCACCACCCTGGTCCTGCCACCATCCTGGTCCTGGCACCATCCCTCCTTCCCCCCAGCGCTCCGTGCCCCCTCCTCCCCTGTGCCCTCCTGACCCCCCTGACCCCTCCTGACCCCCCTGACCCCCCTGGCCCCCCTGGCCCCCCTGACCCCCCCTGGCCCCCCTGACCCTCCCTGACCCTGTGCCCGCCCCCCCCAGCTGCTGCAGGAGAAGTTCCTGGAGTTCGCCAGCGAGACGGGCAGCGTGGGGCAGGAGCGAATCGCTGCCGTCAACCAGATGGTGGACGAGCTCATCGACTACGGCCACACCGACGCCGCCACCATCGCCGAGTGGAAGGACGGCGTCAACGAGGCCTGGGCCGACCTCCTGGAGCTCATGGAGACCCGGGCCCAGATGCTGGCGGCCTCCCACGAGCTCCACAAGTTCTTCAACGACTGCAAGGAGGTTTGTGACGCTCCGGGTTTTCCTTCTCCTTCTTCTTCTTCTTCTTCTCCTTCTTCTTCTTCTTCTTTCTCCTTATTCTTCTTCTCCTTCTTCTCCTTCTTCTCCTTCTTCTTCTTCTTCTTCTTCTTCTTCTTTGTTCTTCTTTTTTTTCTTCTCCTTCTTCTCCTTCTTCTTCTTCTTCTCTTTCTTCTTCTTCTTCTTCTTTCTCCTTCTTCTTCTCTTTCTTCTCTTTCTCCTTCTTCTCCTTTTTCTTCTCCTTCTCCTTCTCCTTCTCCTTCTTCTTCTCCTTCTCCTTCTCCTTCTCCTTCTCCTCCTTCTTCTTCTTCTTCTTCTCCTTCTCCTTCTCCTTCTCCTTCTCCTTCTCCTTCTCCTTCTTCTCCTTCTCCTTCTCCTTCCTCTTCTCCTTCTTCTCCTTCTTCCTCTTCTTCTTCTTTCTCCTTATTCTTCTTCTCCTTCTTCTCTTTCTTCTCCTTCTCCTTCTTCTCCTTCTTCTTCTTCTTTTTGTTCTTCTTTTTCTTCTTCTTCTTCTTCTCCTTCTTCTTCTTCTTCTCTTTCTTCTTCTTCTTCTTTCTCCTTCTTCTTCTCCTTCTTCTTCTTCTCCTTCTCCTTCTTCTTTCTCTTCTCTTTTTTCTCCTTCTTCTTCTCCTTCATCTTCCCCTTCTGCTTCCCCTTTTCTCCCGGTCTATCCTTGGACCTGTGTCCTGGTCCATCCCAAGGTCCCACATCCTGGTCAGTCCTTGGAGCCAACGACCCAATGATCCAGGACCATCCCAACGACCCACGTCCTGCTCCACCCCAATGACCCATGTCCTGGTCCACCCCAATGACCCATGTCCTGCTCCACCCCAACCACCCATGTCCAGGACCACCCCAAGGACCCATATCCTGGATGATCCTTAGAGCCAATGACCCGTGTCCAGGACCATCCCAACGACCCGTATCCTAGACCATCATTGGAGTCCAGGACCCATGTCCTGGTCCATCCTTGGAGTCCAGGACCCATGTCCTGGTCCATCCTTGGAGCCAACGACCCATATCCTGGTCCATCCCAACGACCCATATCCTGGATGACCCTTGGAGCCAATGACCCATATCCTGGTCCATCCCAATGACCCATATCCTGGATGACCCTTGGAGCCAATGACCCATATCCTGGTCCATCCCAAGAACCCATATCCTGGTCCATCCCAACGACCCATATCCTGGTCCATCCCAATGACCCATGTCCAGGACCATCCCAACGACCCATATCCTGGTCCATCCCAATAACCCACGTCCTGGACCATCATTGGAGTCCAGGACCCGTGTCCTGGTCCATCCTTGGAGCCAACGACCCATATCCTGCTCCACCCCAACGACCCATATCCTGGTCCATCCCAACGACCCACATCCTGCTCCATCCCAACCGCTCATATCCTTGTCCACCCCAACCGCCCTCATCCCACCCCACCCCAACCACCCGCATCCCACCCCACCCTCCGCCCCCCCCGAGGTTGTTTCCCACCCACCACCCTCACCCCTTCCCCGTCGGCGTGTCCCTCAGGTTCTGGGGCAGATCGAGGAGAAGCGGCAGCGCCTTCCCGAGCTGGCGGCGCGCGAGGGCCGCACCTCGGCCGGGGCCCTGCAGCGGGCTCTGGGCGCCTTCGAGCACGACGTGGAGGTGCTGGTGACCCAGGTGAGGCAGCTGCAGGAGGGGGCGGCCCAGCTGAGGACCCTCTACGCCGGCGACAACGCCGAGGCCATCGCGGGCCGCGAGCAGGAGGTGCTGCGGGCGTGGAAGGAGCTGCTGGCGGCGTGCGAGGAGTGCCGGCTGCACGTGGCCAGCGTGGCCGACAAGATCCGCTTCGTGGGCGCCGTCAGGGACCTGCTGGCCTGGATGGACGGGGTGCTGCACCAGATGGGCGCCGGGGAGAAGCCCAGGTGGGCACGGGGGGGGGGTGAGGGGAGTGGGGGGGTCAAGGGATGTGTTCTGGGTCATTCCGGTGACCCACGGCCTGGAGCGTCCCAATGACCCGTGTCCTGCACCATCCGTGGTGCCAAGGACCCAAGTCCTGGGTCATTCCAGTGACCCACGGCCTGGATCGTCCCAATGACCCCTGTCCTGCACCATCCGTGGTGCCAAGGACCCAAATCCTGGGTCATTCCAGTGACCCACGTCCTGGACCATCCCAATGACCCGTGTCCTGGAGCATCCCATGACCCATGTCCTGGACCATCCTTGGAGTCCAGGAATCATGTCCTGATCCATCCCAAGGTCCTGTGTCCTGGACTGTCCCAATGACCCGTGTCCTGCACCATCCATGGTGCCAAGGACCTGTGTCCTGGGTCATTCCAGTGACCAGTGTCCTGGACCATCCCAATGACTTGTGTCCTGTCCCATCCCATGGTCCTGCGTCCTGGACCATCCCATGACCCGTGTCCTGGACCGTCCTTGAAGTCCAGGAATCATGTCCTGATCTATCCCAAGGTCCCCTGTCCTGGACCATCCCATGACCTGTGTCCTGGGACCATCCCAGTGACCCCTGTCCTGGACCATCCATGGATTCCAGCACCCATGTCCTGGACCATCCTTGGAGTCCAGGAATCATGTCCTGATCCATCCCAAGGTCCTGTGTCCTGGACCATCCCATGACCCATGTCCTGGGACCAGCTGTGGTGCCAAGGACCTGTGTCCTGGACCATCCTATGGTCCTGTGTCCTGGACCATCCCATGACCCCTGTCCTGGACCATCCATGGAGTCCAGCACCCATGTCTTGGACCATCCCAATGACCCATGTCCTGGACCATCCCAAGGGTCTGTGTCCTGGATCATCCATGGAGTCCAGGACCTGTGTCCTGGTCCATCTGTGGTGCCAAGGACCCACGTCCTGGTCCACCCCAAGGTCCCATGTCTTGGATCATCCCATGACCCACATCCTGGACCATCCTTGGAGTCCATGACCCATGTCCTGGATCATTCCAATGACCCACATCCCAGATCATCCCATGGTCCCGTGTCCTGAACCATCCATGGAGTCCAGAACCCGTGTCCTGGATCATCCTTGGAGCTGAGGAATCATGTCCTGGTCACTCCCAGGATCCCCTGTCCTGGACCATCCCAGGGTCCCACATCCTGGAGCATCCTTGGAGTCCAGGACCCATGTCCTGGATCATTCCAATGACCCACATCCCAGATCCTCCCAAGGATCCATGTCCTGGACCATCCTTGGAGCCAAGGAATCATGTCCTGGTCCCTCCCAAGATCCCCTGTCCTGGTCCACCCCAAGGTCCCACATCCTCTCCCATCCCGAGGACCCGTGTCCTGTCCCACCCACGAAGCCACGGATCCGTTCCTGGCCCTTCCATGGATCCCAGGACCCGTGTCCTGTCCTGTCCCACCCCGGGGGACGCTGTGGGCCCACCCCTGTCCCCCCCGTGTCCCCCAGGGACGTGTCCTCGGTGGAGCTGCTCATGAACGACCACCAGGCGCTCAAGACCGAGATGGAGTCGCGGGCCAAGGGCGTGGCCACCTGCCTGGAGCTGGGCAAGAGCCTCATCCTGGGCAAGAGCCCCGCGGCCGACGAGGTGCCGGGGGGTGGGCGGGGAGGGGAGGAGAGGGGGGGTCCCATCTCCAGCCCAGCCCATCCCATCCCATTCATCCCGTTCCATCCCATCCTATCTCCTCCCATCCCATTCATCCCATCCCATCCATCCCATCCCATCCCATCCATCCCATCCCATCCCATCCATCCCATCCATCCCATCCCATCCCATCCCATCCCATCCCATCCCATCCCATCCATCCCACCCCATCCCATCCCATCCCATCCCATCCCATCCCATCCCATCCCATCCCATCCCATCCCATCCCATCCCATCCCATCCCACCCATTCCATCCATCCCATCCCATCCCATCCCATCCCATCCCATCCCATCCCATCCCATCCCATCCCATCCCATCCCACCCATTCCATCCATCCCATCCCATCCCACCCATTCCATCCATCCCATCCCAATTTTGTGAGGCGTTATCCCCATCCCATCCCATCCCATCAATCCCATCCCATCCCATCCCATCCCATCCCATCCCATCCCATCCATCCCACCCCATCCCAGTTTTGGGATGTTCCTGATCCATCCTGTCTCTCCCCCCAGATCAAATCCCACATGGAGAAGCTGCTGGCGAAGAAGAAGGAGATGACGGAAAAGTGGGACAAGCACTGGGAATGGCTGCAGCAGAGTGAGGGCTGGAGGGGTGGGGTGGGGTGGGATTGATGGGGTGGGATGGGATGGATGGGATGGGATGGGATGGGATGGGATGGATGGGATGGGATGGGATGGATGGGATGGGATGGATGGGATGGGATGGGATGGGATGGGATGGGATGGGATGGGATGGGATGGGATGGGATGGGATGGATGGGATGGATGGGATGGGATGGATGGGATGGGATGGGATGGGATGGGATGGGATGGGATGGGATGGGATGGGATGGGATGGATGGGATGGGATGGGATGGGATGGATGGGATGGGATGGGATGGGATGGGATTGATGGGATGGGATTGATGGGATGGATGGGATTGATGTGACGGGATGGGATGGGATGGGATTTGGGGGTGGGATGGGATGGATGGGATGGGACTGGTGAGATTTGGGGGTGGGATGGGATGGATGGGATGGGATGGGATGGATGGGATGGGATGGGATGGGATGGGATGGGATGGGATGGATGGGATGGGATGGGTGGAGATGATGGGATGGGATGGGATGGATGGGATGGGATGGGTGGAGATGATGGGATGTGATGGGATGGGATGGAGATGATGGGATGGAGATGATGGAGTTGAAAACGGGATGGGGATGGAATGGAGATGATGGAGATGATGCTGATGGAGTTGAAAATGGGATGGGGATGGGATGGAGGTGATGGAGACGATGTTGATGGAGTTGAAAATGGGATGGGGATGGCCCTGACGGACCTGACAGGCCCCCCTCCCGTGCCCCCTGCCCCCCGTGCCCGGCAGTGCGGGAGGTTCACCAGTTCGCCCAGGAGGCCGTGGTGGCCGACGCGTGGCTGACGGCCCAGGAGCCCCTCCTGAAGAGCCAGGAGCTGGGCAGCAGCGTGGACGAGGTGGAGCAGCTCATCCGGCGCCACGAGGCCTTCCGGAAGGCGGCGGCGGCCTGGGAGGAGAGGTTCAGCTCCCTGCGGCGCCTCACCACGGTAGGGACCCGGCACGGGGCCGGCAGGGCCGGCTCTGACCCGGCCCCGGGTCAGTCTTCATCCCTGTTCCCAATCCAATCCCATCTAATCCACCCCATCCCATCATCTCCATCCCTGTTCCCAATCTAATCCCATCCCATCATCTCCATCCCTGTTCCCAATCTAATCCCATCCCATCCCATCCCATCCCATCCCACCCCATCCCATCCATCCCATCCCACCTCATCCATCCCATCAATCCCATCCATCCCATCCCATCCCATCCCATCCCATCCATCCCATCCCATCCCATCCCATCCCATCCCATCCCATCCCATCCCATCCCATCCCATCCCATCCATCCCATCCCATCCATCCCATCCCATCCCATCCCATCCCATCCATCCCATCCCATCCCATCCCATCCATCCCATCAATCCCATCCCATCCATCCCATCCCATCCCATCCCATCCCATCCCATCCCATCCCATCCCATCCCATCCCATCCATCCCATCCCATCCCATCCCATCCCATCCCATCCCATCCCATCCCATCCCATCCCATCCCATCCCATCCCATCCCATCCCATCCCATCCATCCCATCAATCCCATCCCATCCCATCCCACCCCATAAATCCCACCCCTCCCCTCCCACCCCTCTCCCCGCAGATCGAGAAGCTCAAGGCCGAGCAGAACAAGCAGCCTCCCACCCCCCTCCTGGCCCGGAAGTTCCTCGGCGGCGTCGGGGACCCCCCCTGGCGGGGCCGGGGGGGCCATCCCCCCTTCCCCCTCCTCCTCCCCGGGCGGGGGTCCCTCCCCGTCCCCTCCCCCGGGGGCCGGGGTCCCCGACCCTCGCCGGCCGGAGCCGCGCGTCGGCCTCGTGCGCCACGAGCTGCGCCCCGAGCGCCTCCAGCCCCGCCTCGACCGCGTCCACGCCGCCCCCACGGAGCGCCCCCAGACCCCCCCCCAGCCCGGGGAGCCCCCCAGGGGGGCCGAGGAACCCCCCGAGGGGGGCCGGGCGGGGGTCCCGGAGCGGCGGCGGGAGCGGCGGGAGCGGCGGCTGGAGCGGCAGGAGTCGAGCGAGCCGGAGCCGCCGCGGCACGACGGCAAGGGAGGAGGGTGAGTGGGGGGGTTTGGGGGGCCGGGGAGGGGGTTGGGGGCATCGTTTTGGGGGTGAGGTGACCCCTCCCCCCGGAAATGTCCCCCCCCCCCCAGCAGCAAAGCCACCCTGGCCGACATCGTGGAGCAGCTGCAGGAGAAGGAGGCGGGCGGGCCCGTGCCGGCCTCGGTGAGTGAGGGGTGGGCCCGGGGTGGCCCCTCAGGGTCCTTTTGGAGCCCCCTTGGTGTCCCCTCAGTGTCTCCTCAGTGTCCCCTTGGTGTCCTTTTGGAGCCCTTATGGTGTCCCCTTTGAGCCCCCTTGGTGTCCCTTCAGTGTCCTCTCAGTGTCCCCTTGGTGTCCCCTTGGAACCCTCCTGGTGTCCCTTTGGTGTCCCCTTGGAACCCCCTTGGTGACCCCTTTGTGTCCTTTTGGACCCTTCTGGGTGTCCTCTTGGTGTCCCCTCGGGGTCCTTTTAGAGCCCCCTTGGTGTCCCCTCAATGTCTCTTCAGTGTCCCCTTGGTGCCCCCTTGGTGTCCCCTCAATGACTCCTTGGTGTCCTCTCAGTGTCCCCTTGGAACCCTTCTTGGTGTCCCCTTGGTGTCCTTTTAGAGCCCTCTTGGTGTCCCCTCAACATCTCCTTGGTGTCCCCTTATTGTCCCCTCGGAACCCTTCTTGGTGTCCCCTTGGAACCTTCTTAGTGTCCCCTCAGTGTCCTTTCGGAGCCCTCTCAGTGTCCCTTTGGTGTCTCCTCATTGTCCCTTTGGTACCCTCGTGGTGTCCCCTCAATGACTCCTCGGTGTCCCCTCGTTGTCCCCTTGGTGTCCCCTTTGGTGTCCCCTTTGGTGTCCCCTTGGAACCCTCTTGGATTCCCCGTGATGTCCCCTCGGTGTCCCCTCGTTGCCCCTTGGTGTCCCCTTGATGTCCCCTTGGAACCCTCCTGGTGTCCCCCTTGGGGTCCCCTCAGTGTCTCCTCGGTGTCCCCTTGGTGTCCCCTTGGAACCCTTCTTGGTGTCCCTTTTGTGTCCTTTCGGAGCCCTCTCGGTGTCCCTTTGGTACCCTCATGGCGTCCCCTCAATGACTCCTCGGTGTCCCCTCAGTGTCCCCTCAGTGTCCCCTTGGGGTCCCCTTTGGTGTCCCCTTGGAACCCTCTTGGATTCCCCGTGATGTCCCCTTGGTGTCCTCTCGGTGTCCCTTTGGAGCCCCCTCAGTGTCCCCTCAGTGTCCCCTTTGGTGTCCTTTGGAGCCTTTGCCCTCCCCACCCCCTCTACGACCCCCCCCCGACCCCCATAACCCCCCCCCGTTGCCCCCCCAGCCCCAGGACCGGGACTCCCCCGCCCCCCACGACCCCCGTGGTTCCCCCCACGCCCCCCATGACCCCCCTACCCCCTCTACGACCCCCCCCCGACCCCCATAACCCCCCCCCGTTGCCCCCCCAGCCCCAGGACCGGGACTCCCCCGCTCCCTCTTCACCCCTCCCACCCCCCCTACGACCCCTGTGGTGCCCCCCCCACGCCCCTCATGACCCCCCCTGACCCCCATAACCCCCCCCGTTGCCCCCCCAGCCCCAGGACCGGGACTCTCTCACCCCCCACGACCCCCGTGGTTCCCCCCACCCCCTCTATGGATCCCCCTCGACCCCCCCCGACCCCCATAACCCCCCCCCGTTGCCCCCCCAGCCCCGCGAGCCCCGGGACTCCCCCACCCCCCACGACCCCCGTAATTCCCTCCACCCTCCACCTCACGCCCCCCATTACCCCCCCACCCCCTCCTACCCCCTCCATGACCCCCCCGGACCCCCATAACCCCCCCCCCGTTTCCCCCCCAGCCCCGGGAGCCCCGGGACTCCCTCACCCCCCACGACCCCCCTGGTTCCCCCCCACGCCCCCCATGACCCCCCCACCCCCTCCTACCCCCTCCATGCCCCCCCCCCGACCCCCATAACCCCCCCCCGTTGCCCCCCCAGCCCCGGGAACCCCGGGACTCCCCCGCCCCCCATGACCCCCCCACCCTCTCTACAACCCCCCCCGACCCCCATAACCCCCCCCCGTTGCCCCCCCAGCCCCGGGAGCCCCGGGACTCCCCCGGCCGCCTCCCCGCCGGCCCCGAGGCCCTCCCGGAACGGACCCCGAGGCCGGAACGGCCCCGCGCCCCGCGACCGTCCCAAACCCCGGCGCCGCCCCCGCCCCAAAGACCCCTCGGGGGGGCCGGGGGAGCCCCGGAGGTCCCGCTCGGCCCCCGCCCAGGGCAGCGCCCCTCCCCCCCCGCCGCCGCCCCCCACCCACACGGTGACGCACGAGGGGTTCCTGCTGCGCAAGCACGAGCTCGACGGGCCCAAAAAGGCCTCCAACAGGTCCGGGGGGGCTGCCGGGGGGGGTCTGGGGGGGGCGGGGGGGTGGGCAGGGGAGGGGGGGTTGGGATTTGGAGGGTTGGTTGGTGGGGGGGTTGATTGGGGGCAGGGGGAGAGCGGTGGAGGGGGTTGGGGGTTCATCAAGGGTTGGGGGTCCTCCAAGGGTTGGGGGTCCATTAATGGTGAGGGTCATCCAAGAGTTGGGGGTCCATCAAGGGTTGGGGATTCACCAAGGGTTGGGGCTCCATTAATGGTGAGGGTCTTCCAAGAGTTGGGGGTCCTCCAAGGGTTGGGGGTCCATTAATGGTGAGGGTCATCCAAGGGTTGGGTGTCTGTCAAGGGTTGGGGCTCCATCAAGGGTTGGGGGTTCACCAAGGGTTGGGGGTCCATCAATGGTGAGGGTCCACCAATGGAGGGGGTCCATCAATGATCGGGTTTGCCAAGGTTTGGGGTCCATCAATGATTGAGTTGACCAAGGTTTGGGGTCTATCAAGGTTTGGGGGGTCCATCAATGGAGGGGGTCCATCAATGATTGGGTTCTCCAAGGTTTGGGGTCCATTAATGATTGAGTTGACCAAGGTTTGGGGTCTATCAAGGTTTGGGGGTCCATCAACAATTGAGGTCCATCAGTTATTGGGTTCACCAAGGTTTGGGGGTCCATCAATGACTGGAGGTCTACCAATGATGGGGGATCCACCACTTGAGGGGGTCCATCAATGGAGGGGCTTCTTCAAGGCTTGGGGGTCCAACCTTTTGGGGGGACTCTCAAGGGTTGGGGTCCATCAAGGTTTGGGGAGTCTCTCAAGAGTTGGGGTCCATCAATGATTGGAGGTCCATCAAGGTTTAGGGGTCCATCAATGACTGGGTTCACCAAGGTTTGGGGTCCATCAAGGTTTGGGGAGTCTCTCAAGGGTTGGAGGTCCATCAGTGATTGGGTTCACCAAGATTTGGGGTCCATCAGTGATTGGGGCTCCACCAATGATAGGAGGTCCATCAGCTATTGAGTTCACCAAGGTTTGGGGTCGATCAAGGTTTGGGGGTCCATCAGTGATTGGGGCTCCACCAATGATGAGAGGTCCATCAGTTATTGAGTTCACCAAGATTTGGGGTCCATCAATGATTGGGTTCACCAAGGTTTGGGGTCTATCAAGGTTTGGGGGGTCTCTCAAGGGTTGGAGGTCCATCAGTGATTGGGTTCACCAAGATTTGGGGTCCATCAGTGATTGGGTTCACCAAGATTTGGGGTCCATCAAGGTTTGGGGTCCATCAGTGACTGGAGCTCCATCAACCATTGTGGATCCACCACTATTGGGGATCCATCAACGAAGGGGCTTCACCGCGGCTTGGGGGGGGGGTGTCCAACTTTTCGGCGCCCCCCGGTGCCACCCACCCCCCGTGTGCCCCCCGAACCCCGCACAGGTCCTGGGTGAACCTCTACTGCGTCCTGGCCAAGGGCGACCTGGGCTTCTACAAGGACGCCAAGGGCCACGCGGCCGGGACCACCCACGGCGGGGAGCCCCTGCTGAGCCTCCACCGCGCCACCAGCGAGGTGGCCAACGACTACAAGAAGAAGAAGAACGTCTTCAAGCTCAAGTAGGTCGCGGGTCGGCACGGGGGGGGGGTCTCCAAAATTGGGGTCGTCCACCGGGAGGGTCGTTAACCCGACCAGAACCCTCAAAATCGTCAACAAACGACCCAAAACAGCCATCAGGCCCCCAAAAACATCATGAGAATCATCAAAATCGTCAACAAACAACCCAAAACAGCCATCGGGCCCCCAAAATCATCATCAGAATCATCAAAATTGTCAACAAACGACCCAAAACAGCCCCCAGCCCCCCAAAAACATCATCAGAATCCTCAAAATTGTCAACAAACAACCCAAAACAGCCCCCAGCCCCCCAAAAACATCATCGGAATCATCAAAGTCATCGACAAACAACCCCAAACCATCAACACCCAAAACCATCAGCAACCCACCCCAAAACCGTCATTTACCCCCAAAACCCATTATTTACTCCCAAAATTATCATCAGCCCACCCCAAAACCATCGTTAACCACCAAATCATCATCAATCCCCCAAAACCATCATCAGAACCCTCAAAATCATCAACAAACGACCCCAAACCATCATCAGAACCCTTAAAATTACCAACAAACAACCCAAAACCATCATCAACCCCCAAAACCATCATCAGACCCCAAAACCATCATCAGACCCCAAAATCAACGTCAACCCACCCCAAACCATCATCAGAACCCAAAACCATCATCAACCCACCCCAAACCATCATCAACCCACCCCAAAACCATCATCAGACCCCCAAACCATCATCAACCCCCCAAACCATCATCAACCCTCCCCAAACCATCATCAACCCCAAACCATCATCAACCCACCCCAAACCATCATCAACCCACCCCAAATCAACATCAACCCACCCCAAACCATCATCAGACCCCCAAACCATCATCAGACCCCAAAACCATCATCAGACCCCAAAACCATCATCAACCCACCCCAAACCATCATCAACCCCCCCCAAACCATCCCAATCCCCCAACTGAGAAGCTCCTTCTCCCGTAGGACGAGCGACGGCAGCGAGTTCCTGCTCCAGGCCAAGGACGAGGTGGGTTCTGGGGGGGCTTTGGGGGGGATTGATGATGATTTTTGGGGGGTTGATGATGGTTTGGGGTGGGTTGATGTTTCTTTTGGGGTCTGATGATGGTTTGGGGGGTTGATGATGGTTTGGGGGTGGGTTGATGATGGTTTGGGGTGGGTTGATGATGGTTTGGGGTCTGATGATGGTTTGGGGTGGTTGATGATGGTTTGGGGTGGGTTGATGATGGTTTGGGGTGGTTGATGATGGTTTGGGGTCTGATGATGGTTTGGGGTGGGTTGATGATGGTTTGGGGGTGGGTTGATGATGGTTTTTGGGGTTAATGATGGTTTGGGGTGGGTTGATGATGGTTTCGAGTTGGGTTAATGATGGTTTTGGTTGGTTATTGATGATTTTGGGGTTGGTTAAGGATGGTTTTGGGTGGTCGATGCTAATTTTGGGGTGCCTGATGATGGTTTTTGGGGTTAATGATGGTTTTGAAGGTTCTGATGACGGTTTTGGGTGGGTTAATGCTATTTCGAGTGCTCCACCTCGATTTCGGGGTGTCCCCCCCCAGGAGGACATGCAGGGCTGGCTGCGGGCGCTGGCCAGCAGTGCCCAGGAACACGCCGAGGTGGCCCGGTGGCACCAGGGGCTCCTCACCACGTCCTCCACCGACGAGGGGCTGCCCCGGCGCGACGGCGAGCGCAGAGCCAGCGGCTCCCAACGACGGAAGTGACCCCCCCGGGTTTGGGGACACCCCCCGGTTTGGGGACACCCCCCGGGTCTGGGGACACCCCCCGGGTTTGGGGAACCCCCCCCGGGTTTGGGGAATCCCCTCCCCTGGATTTGGGGACACCCCCTGGATCTGGGGACCACCATCCTTGAATTTGGGGAACCCCCCCCGGGCTTGGGGAACCCCCCCCCGGGTTTGGGGAATCCCCCTCGGGTTTGGGGAACCCCCCCCGGATCTGGGGACACCCCCTGGATTTGGGGAATCCCCCTGGATCTGGGGACCACCATCCTTGAATTTGGGGAATCCCCCCCCCTGGATTTAGGGAACCTCCCTTGGATTTGGGGACACCCCCCGGATTTGGGGAATCCCCCCCTCGGATTTGGGGAAACCCCCCCCCCGGGTTTGGGGACACCCCCTGGATCTGGGGACACCCCCTGGATCCGGGGACCACCATCCTTTAATCTGGGGAATCCCCCCCCCCTCTGGATTTGGGGAATCCCCCCCCTTGGATTTGGGGAATCCCCCCCCCCTGGATCTGGGGACCACCATCCTTGAATTTGGGGAATACCCCACCTGGATTTAGGGAACCCCCCCCCTCGGATTTGGGGACCACCATCCTTGAATTTGGGGAATCCCCCCCCCGAGTTTGGGAACCCCCCCAGATTTGAGGAATCCTCTCCCCCCCCCGAGTTTGGGTCCACCCCCCTGGATTTGGGGAACCCCCTGAGTTTGGGGACCACCATCCCTCAATTTGGGGAACTCTCCCTTGAATTTGGGGACACTTCTCCCCCCCCCCCCCCGGGTTTTGGGACCCCCACCCCGAGTTTGGGGACACCCCCCCCGAGTTTGGGGACCGCCCCCGTGGATTTGGGGACCACCCCTGGATTTGGGAAATCCCCCCCTCCCGAGTTTGGGGACCCCTCTCGAGTTTGGGGACCCCCCCGAGTTTGGGGACCCCTCTCGAGTTTGGGGACCCCCCCCCCGAGTTTGGGGACCCACCCCGGATTTGGGGACCACCCCTGAGTTTGGGGACACCCCCCCCCAATTTAGGGACCTCCCTCCAAGTTTGGGGACCCCTCCCCGAGTTTGGGGGGACCCCCCGAGTTTGGGGACCCCCTCCCCCGGATTTGGGGACCCCTCTCGAGTTTGGGGACCCCCCCGAGTTTGGGGACCCCCCCCGGATTTGGGGACCACCCCTGAGTTTGGGGACACCCCCCCCCCCCCAATTTAGGGACCTCCCTCCAAGTTTGGGGACCCCCCCGCTGAGTTTGGGGACTACTCCCCCCAAATCCACCCTTCCCCCTCAAATCCTGGGTGTGCCCCCCCCAAATTTGGATTTGGGGGGGGGAACCCCCAAAACCCCCCGACCCCCCCCCCCCAAAAAAATCCCCCTCCCCCCTTTTCCTGCACAAGCCATAGAGCCGGGGGGGGGAGCGGGGGGGGGTCCCCAAAACCTTGGGGGGGGGTCCCCAAAACCCTGGGGGGGGGGTGACAGAGCCATGGGGGGACCCCCCCTAAATTTTGGGGGGGTGGGGGAGGGGCAGAGTTTGTATTTGTATAGATTTTCAAAAAAACCCAAAAAAGCCGAGAAATGACCCCAAAATTCGCCCCCCGACCCCCTAAAAGCACGTCCCGACCCCCGGGGACCCCCCCCCCGCACTCTTGGGGACCCCCCCGGGCCCCCCCCGCGCTGTGACTGTATAAATGTAATAAATAATAAAACCCCCCCCCCGCTGCACCCCAAAATTGAGGAGGGGGAGTTTTTTTTTTGGGGGGGGGGGGCATTTGGGGGTCCTGGGGGAATTTGGGGGGGGCTGGGGGAAATTTGGGGGGGTCCTGGGGGGGCTTGGGGGGGATTTGGGGTCACTGGAGGGGTTTGGGGGGGGGGGAAGTTTGGGGGGGTCCTGGGGGGGTTTCTGGGGGGAGGGGGGGATTTGGGGGTCGTTGGAGGGGTTTTGGGGGGGCCGAGGAAAGTTTGGGGGGGGTCCTGGGGGGTTTGGGGGAGAAGGGGGGGTCGTTTGGGGGGGTCCTGGGGGATTTTGGGGGAGAAGGGGGGGTCGTTTGGGGGGGTCCTGGGGGATTTTGGGGGAGAAGGGGGGGGTTTGGGGGGTCGTTGGAGGGGTTTTGGGGGGTTGAGGCGAGTTTTGGTGGGTCCTGGGGGGCGTTGGGGGGGTTGGGGGAGGTTAAGGGGGTCCGTGGGGGGATCACGGAGTGGTCTTTGGGGGGGTCCTGGGGAATTGAGGGGCCGGGGGCGCCTGGAGGGGGTACTCCCCTATCTTGGGCTGGCGGGGGGGCTACGAATTCCCGAATTTTGGGGCGTTTTTTCCCGGTTTTTGGGGCTTCCTGTGGGGAACGGGGAGGGAAACCCCCGGGACACCCAAGATGGCGCCACTCATTGTTCCGTACATAAGATGGCGGCTTTCATTGTTCCGCACACAAGATGGCGGCTCCCATCTTCCGTACGCAAGATGGCGGCACGCGTTGTTCCGTAAACAACATGGCGGCGCCGCGCGATGACGTCTTTCCTTTCCTGGGCGGAGC
>NW_026138464.1:0-64382 GCF_025592945.1 Manacus candei
TATTGCTTGCTGCTAGCAAGGGGTATAAAAAGGCAGATGAGAAAATAGAGACATCTTTTCTGCACACAACTAGACTCTTTGTGTCTTTATCGACCGTCGCGACTCTACACCAACAGTTTTGTTATTGCTGGGCAGCACTTGCACAGCTCCAAGGCCTTTCCTGCCCCTGGTACGGCCACGCTGGGGAGGGAGCTGGGGGTGCGTGGGAGGGTGGGAGGAGACACACCTGGGCCAGGTGACCCCCCTGACCCAAGAGCTGCTCCAGACCATGGACATCACACTCAGGGTGTGTAGGGGGGAACTTTGGAGTGATGGTGTTTGTCTGCCCAGGTCACCGTTACTCGGGACGGGGCCCCGCTCTCCTGGAGGTGCTGAACACCTGCCTGCCCATGGGAAACTGGGAATGAATTCCTGGTTTGGCCTTGCACATGTGCACGGCTTTGACTCAACCCAGGAGTTTTGTCACTTCTACCCTTCTGATTCTCTCCTCCACCCCTCTGGTGGGGAGGGAGTGAGCGACTGTGCAGTGCTGAGTGCCTGGCTGACATTGCTAAACCTTGAGAGATGGAAACTCCACAGGTCTCTGGGCCCCTGTTCTAGTGCTGAACTATCCCCTTGGTGGATTTTTAAAATTATTAATTATTTATTCTGTATGCCAAGTTACTCAAGCCTTACAGAACTCAGTGCAAGATTTCATAGCAGGGCAAGGTGCCCTTCATATCCTTTAGCTTTTTAAGCTGATTCCACACAGAAACACTGCCCATAGGCCATGAGGCCTAGCAAGGGATTTCTCAAACCCAAGGGGAGTCACCTCTCATGGGTTGTGTCACCTCTGGGGCTCACTGATGACTGACCACGATTGCACTGTTTCCCCTTAACATTACATTGGTCAGACCCAGCTTGAAGGAGCTCTTGGCATTGAACCCTCTTGGGGCACCGAAGGTGCTCTGGAGGACAAAGATGTCATGGCAGGGCAGGACATAACAGGAATGCCTCAGGACACCTTTCCCCTCACAGAGGAGGAGGAAAGCCAGGTTGGACACGTGGTTTTGTTGGAGCAAATATGGGATGCTTTGTTCAGGCAACCATATACCCCAGTGGGACTTGTAGCATTTGGGACCATTTTACACCCTCTGTAGGATCACTTTGTCCATAGGAGTCTCTTCAAGGCCATTCTCACTTCCTTATTCTTCAAGCTATAGATGAGAGGGTTAAACATGGGAGTCACAACTGTGTAAAACAGGGCAGAGTGTTTGTCAGGATCTCCAGAATCCCTCGAGTAGACGACTTTAAGTAGACGACTGTGGCTGAGCCATAGAAGAGTGTCAGCACCCCGAGGTGTGAGGAGCTGGTGGAAAAGGCTTTGTGCCTGCCCAGAACTGAGGGGATTTTCACAATTGCCCTGATAATTTGAATGTAAGACAGAACTATTAAGCAGAAGGGAAGGATTAAAAAAAACAGGGTGATGGTGTGCAGCCCCACTTGGTTCCAGAATGTGTCTGCACAGGCCAGGTCCAGCAGTGGGGGACGTCCCAGAAGAAGTGAGGAAGGTCACGGGATGCACAGAAGGGCAAAGGGAACAGCTGGTAGGTCTGTCCTACCTACACTGGTGCCACAGCCCCCCAGGAGCCCAGCAGCAGCCTGGTGCAGAGCCCCCTGCTCATGGCCAGGGGACAGAGCAGGGGGTGGCACATGGCCATGGAGCACTCATAGGCCATGGTAGCCAGGAGAAGGCTTTGGGTGCTGCCCAGCAGAACCAGGAAATACAGCTGGGCAGCACAGCCAGGGAAGGAGATCCTGCCATCTGCCCTCAGGAGACACACCAGCATTTTTGGCAGTGACAGAGGTGTAGTAGACCTGCAGGAAGGACAAGTTCCTCAGGAAGAAGTACATGGGGCTGTGCAGGCTGGAGTCCAGCACAGTGAGGAGGCAACCAGGCTGTTCCCTGCCAGCACCACCAGGTAGATGAGCAGGAACACCGTGAAGCACAGGCCCTGCAGGCTGGAGTGGTCACAGAATGCCAGAAGAACGAATCCAAATCCAACAGTGTGGTTCTCCAAGCCTTTTCTTTGGGACATTTTCCCTCTGCAGAGCAATCCTGTGGCCTGTCCGCCATCACCCCCACTTCAGGCCTAGAGAAAGACTCCACACACCAGCACACACGGGACTGCAGGAGGAGGGGAGCTGGACCAAGCTCTGCAGGAAGGTTTGGGAATCCAACAGGGGCTGTTTGCTGCAGGGAGGTTTGCAAAGGGAGGGAAGAACAGAATCCATGAGCCTGCATGACCCGGATTTGTCACAGAGATAAGGGAATCTTGACTTGTTTGGCCAGAGGGGATTTTATTAAATAGAATGCCTGGGGATAGAGGAGAAAAAAAGGAAGGAAATGCATAAATACCAGCCCCTTGCAGAACAGTCTGGCTTACATTCCTTGTCCAGATGTTCAATGCATTTAATGTAAGAATGAGAAGAAAGAGGGTGAAAAAGGAGAAAAGTGATGAAAATGGGGAAGCAAAGCAAGGTAAGGCAAGGCAAGGGAAGGAGAAGCAATCCAAACAAAGCAAGGCAAGGCATGGTTCAGTTCTTAGACCTTGGTGAGAGAGATTAATCCCAGCTCTCCTCACATGTGGGAGCTCATCCCCTGGCGCTCTGTCAGCACACCAAGATCTGGGAGACTGTCCAAGATCTGAATCATTCACCTTCACATGGTGAGGGGTGAATCCCATTGGAAGTAAACCAGGCTTCTCTCTTCCAGGGAATCCAGTGGCTCTGATGCATCCATGGGGCATTTTAGCAGGACAGGGAAGCAACGGTTTATGCAGAAATAACAAGAGTTCCTAACTGTACTAAGAGACAGGTTAATGCAAGCAGTGCCAGTGTGTCCTGCAGTTTTCAGTCATCCAGAGAAGAAAGTGGTTCAAAGAGGGTGATCTCCCCACCATACCTGATTTGCCTGAACAGATCAGGTTTTTATAACTTCTGAGAGAGTCACTGATAATCCAACATTCCCGACCTTGCTGCTCTGTCCCTTGGATTCCTGAGCCCTCACAAATCCAGCCCAGAACCCGCTCACTCCCATCCCAGCCCTGCAACACTCCCCAGTGCCCTGCAAGCGCTGGCAGAGGCCCAGCAATGCTCCTGCTGCCCGGGGAGCTGAGCCCTCCCTGTGCATTCCCCACCCTCCCAGAGCACAGGGACTCCCTGCAGGGCTCACTGGCAGGGTGGGAGCTACAAGGCAGCAGCTCCTCCATGGCAGGTGCCTTCTAATGAAGCCACAACTCAGCTGAAAAGGGGTTTCAGGAACTCACTTTGGCCTGGGGAGGGAATGTCCTCTCCCAGGCGAGGGCTGAGGATGCTGCTGTGTCTCAGCCAGCACTAACACCCATTGAGAAGTCTTCTTAAACCCTGAGGTGTCACTGATGACAATAGCAGGTCAGAAAAAAATCAAGTATCCAATTAGCCAAGGGACAAGCACAGGGCATTTTTTCAAGAGAAAAATCTGAATTCACACAAACACATGGTCCTAATACTTTGCTTATTTTCTCAAGGTATTTGTGCCATTTTCCTGTGAGTTTTATCTGTCTCATAGAGGTGTCAATCAAAATTTCCAAGATCAAATGAAAGTTTGTACGAGAGAAAAGTCACCATGATTTTCTAATCTACCACCTTCATAACATAAATATACAGAAAAATTAAATATTCTTATTTAAAAACAAAACAAATCACTGAGATACCCACATTTATTTTAATTTAATGCTTTAACTCAAAGCAACCATTCCCATGCAGATTATCCACATATGAGCAATCCCTCCTTGTTCCCAAATGTTGTCAAAGATGCAGCCTCCTCTTTTTAACTCTCAGGTGTCTCCATGCTCCAAAGATCTCGAGTGGAGCCCAAAGCAGGCCAGCTTTGCTCCCAGGAACCTGCCAGAGCCCTTCTTAGGTGGTGCCAATCTCACAGGCAGCGTTTCCCAAAGCTGGAGGAAGCCTGAAAAGGAAGGAAACTTCCCCAAACCGAGCCAGGCTTTTCTCAGCACCTGAGCTGCTGCCCAGAGCCTTTGCCTCCCTGCACCCACGGCCTCCAAGGATCTGCTGGAGAGTCCCTGGGGAGGCTTTGTCAGGAATGGCCCTCGGGGGGCTCCTTAATGTTTCAAGGGACTGCAAGGTTTTCAGAGCAATTTGGTGTTTTGATTTTGCATTTTTGAGAGGTTTGTGCAGCCATGTCCTCCAATTCTCTGCTGTAACAAGTCCCTTGAGAGCCTCAGACAGTGACAACCCTCAGTGGGGCTCATTAATGCTTCAAGGCACTCAGGGTTTATTGAGGTGCTTTTTTTGGCACTGAGCCTCTGAGAGGTTTGTTCAGTCGTGGCCTCCAATGACCTGCTCTAATTAGTCCCCTGAGAGACTCTGTCGGTTGTGACACCCAGTGGGGCTCGTTAATGCTTCAGGGACTGCAGGGTTTTCACAGGACTTTGTGTTCTGCTTTCCACACTGAGTCTCGGAGAGGTTTGTGCAATCCTCTGCAATTACCTGCTCTAATGAGTCCCTTGAGAGGCTTTGTCAGTTGTGACTCTCTGTGGGGCTCATCAATTCTTTGAAGTAGTTCAGTTTTTAAGGGCACTTTGGCTTTTGCTTTTGACACAAAGTCTGTGACAGATTTGTGCAATCATGGCCTGCAGTGATCTCCTTCAAGGAGTCCTTGAGGAGCCTGGATTGGGAATGGCCCTCAGTGGGACCCATTAATGCTTCGAGATATGTTGAGATTCTCTTCTGACTTGGACTCATGGAAAGGTCTCCTCTCTCTCAGAGGAGAGCCTCACCTGAGGTTCAAGGACTCAGCGCCAAGTGCACCGTGGGGACCACGGGGCTCCTTAAAATCAATCAAGTGCTAAGAAACCACAGCTCTGCCTTGATTTTCCTCTAGTCTAGTGCAGTTAATCAGGAAGTTTTCTTAATACGCAGAAATACTTCAAAGGGGTTCTAATAAACATGCATTCTTATTTTCAAGGGTGTAGTTTCTTACTTTTCTCCTTTGAAAAGAGTTGATTGCAGCTTTCTCTAATTGATTTTGATCCAGGGTCTCTCCTAAGGAGGTTTGGACTGGTTGGAGCTTTCCCTTGAGGTCTGACACAGTGTGGACAACCTTGCTCCACATTTCCCAACTCCATCCTGTCTCTGCTCAGTCTCCTGGGTCCTGCTTTGCTCACAGAACTGGCTGCACACAGCAAAGAGGGCTTTTTCTTCTTTTTTTGCCACAATCTGAAACTCATGAGGTTCACCTTTGGTAACAGACACTCCTCAGCTGTGAGCCAAGTCCCTGCTGCCAGCAATGAGGTTCAGCTCCCCCAAGGCAAAACCGTGCCAGAAATGTTTTAGACACCCAGAAAGTGAAATAATAAACACGAATAAAGAGTTGGTACTGGGGGGACACTTGGGGATCCTGAGGGGCACTTATGGGGCAGTTTTAGGGGGACATTTAGGGGACACTTAGGCATCCAGGGGGGCGCTTCAAGGTCGGGGACCGTACTGGGGCTGGATGCCTGAAGAATGAACACACAGCCCTGGAACCATTGGATCTCCTGGATGATTGAAGTGCCTCTAATAGAAGGTGCGTGGCCTGCCTGCCCCTCCCGCCGAGCACCAGCTCCATCTCCTGCTCCTGCCCAGTGGCTTTGCAGAAATCCAGGGCTGGGTGTGGATTGAAGGCTGTGGCAAGGGACAGGATAAAGTTGCTTCACCTTCCACCCTTGATGTCTCAATGTCTGTGATCTTAGGAACCCTCACAAACCTGGAACAAGGCAGATTATCTGTTTTTGTAAGATATGTACATGGAGATTGTTTTGATCTGTGCTTAAATCGTCCTTGAATAAAAGAACTAATAGAAAACTATGTAAAAAAAAAAGGAAAAGGGAAAAATAAGAAAAACGAAAATTAAAAAAGGGAGAAAAGAGATAAAAGGGAGAAAAAAGAGAAAAAAAAGAAAAATAGGAAAAAATGAGGAAAAAAAAGAACAAATAAAAAAGAGAAAAAAGAAAAAAGAGAGAGAAAAAAGGGAAGAAAAGAAAGAAGAAAGAAAAAAGAAAGAAAAGAGGGAAAGAAAAAAAGAGAAAATAAAAGAAGACAGAAAAACTAAAAACCAAAAAAAGTCCGATCCTCCCCCGCCGCAGGGACTACAACTCCCACAATGCCCCGCGCAGGCGGGGGGCGGGCAGGGGCCGTGGCCGCGCGCTGATTGGCTGCGGGGCGGGTCTGTAAAGGCGGAGGGCGCGCGGAGCGGGCGCCATTTTGGCCTCGTGGTCGGGAGTGAGGAGGACTCGCCTGCGGCCGCTGCACTTCGCTGGGTGAGTTGGCGGGGGGGCGGCGAGAGCGGGGTCTGGGGATCCCCTCGGGGGCTGCGGGGAGCGCGGCTGTGGGTGGAAAGCCTGGAGGGCTCGGGGGGGTTTAGCGGGGGGGTTCGGGGGTTCCCTGGGGACGTTTTGAGGGGTCCCTGAAAGGACTCAGGGGGGAGGTTGAAGGTCCCTGAAGAGTGCTGGGGGGCTCTGATAGGAGTTTTGCTTTCTGAGAAGATTTGGGGTGTCCCAGGTGGGCTTTGGGGCTCTCTGGGGAGGTTTGGGGTTCCTGGGAGGCTTTGCGGGGACCTTGAGGCAGTTTTGGGGTCTCTGGGGGGTTTAAGGTGTCCCAGACGGTTTGGAGGGCCCGTGGGGGGGATTGGGGGTCCCTGAATGGGCTTGAGGGGTCCCAGGTGGGTTTTGCGGGTCACTGAGAGGGTTTGGGGGGTGCTGGGGAGGGATGAGATCTCTGAGGGGATTTGAAGGGACCTGGAGAAGGTTTTGATGGGTCGAAGGGGGATTTCAGAGGTTTTGAAAGGATTTTACAGGGTCCCCTAAAGCCCAGCAATGGAGTTCAAGGGGTCCCCCAGCCCCCAGGGGAGGGGTCCTAGGGATGCCCCCCAAAATCCAGAGGGGGAGATGTACCACAGCCGGGTAAGGGGATTCCAGTGCCCCTAGTATATCCCAGTGACCTCCCAGTTACCCTCAGTATGGCCCAGTAACCCCCTCAGTGACCACCCAGTGTATCCCAGTGACCTTCCACTGCCCCCCAGTATGGCCCAGTGATCCTGCAGTGAGCACCCAGTAACCCCCAGTATGGCCCAGTAACCTGCCAGTGTCCCCCCATGTGTCCTGGTATCCCCCAGTAACTCCCCAGTGCCCCCCAGTGTGCCCCAGTTCCCCCCCAGTCCCTCCCAGTGCCCTCTCAGAGGGCCCCTGAGAGCCTGGTGAGGGGGGGCACGGAGAAGGGGAAGCCTGGACAGTGGGGACCCCTGGGATCCCCTAGGACAACAAAGTGGAGAACCTGGAGAGGGGGAATTTCTGGGAATGCAGCATCCCGAAGGCGAGAATCAGAGGAGAAGGGAGCCTTGGGACCCCCAACACTCCCAGCATCTCTAGGTAGAACCCCCAGCATCCCAGACAGCGGAGACTCTCTGAACCCTAGAGGGGGGAAACCAGAAAAGGGGAAATCTTAGGAGAATTTTTTTGGGCTCATCTTCATATTTTAGAGTATTTTTTAGGTGAATCTCAACTTTTTTCAGTTTAGGGGGGCAGGAGTCTTCTCACTCTTTCTTATAGGCTTTTGCCTGAATGTTGATGATTTGTGTTTTTCTGGGCTAAATCTTGGTGGTTTGGAGGTTTTTATGGTCACAGGATGCCCGGTGAGTTCTAGAGATGGACTTGGGCAGGAGGAACCCCCAAGCCAATGCACTCAGCCCTTGTTTTCCCCCCCATCAGGATCTGTCCTTCCCAAAGCTTGGTCGGATGGAGGAGGAGGCTGCGAGGAAGAGGAAGATGCCTTGGGCCCCCCAGGCAGGTGAGGAGGAAGTCAGTGTCCCTTTGGGCGGGTGTTGTGCTGGCTCTGTCAGCCCAGCATGGCCCCGGCTGCAGGACAACCCCGCTGGCGCCGCCGTCCTGCCGGGGCCGGAGTTGGGGGGATGTCCTTGGCCTTCCCTGTGGGCCGGAGGCAAATCCCCTGCCTGTCCTTCTTGCTTCCTGCCCCAGGCCCCGAGCTGAGGAGGGAGAGCGCGGAGGACAAATCCCCCCGTGAGAGCCTGGTGGGAGAGGCCGTTTTGAAGGGCTCCCTGGCGCAGGAAGGCAGCGGGGAGGAAAAGGGCCGGAGATCCCCCCACAGGAGGGGCTCCAAAGCCATCCCAGGGTGCTCTGAGGAGGAAAGAGCCAGCCTGTGCCGGGAAGGCGGCCGGAGCTTGAGGGGGAGCTCTGAGCTGGTGGTCCTTGAGCAGCCTCCCAGCAGGGAGAAGCCCTTTAAGTGCTTGGAATGTGGAAAGAGCTTCAGGCAGAGCTCCCATCTGATCCGACACCAGCACATTCACAGTGGGAAACGGCCCTACACGTGTGGGGAATGTGGGAAGAGGTTTCAGACCAGCTGGAATCTCCTCGTGCATGAGCGAACGCACACGGATGAGAGGCCCTTCCGCTGCACCGACTGCGGAAGGGCTTCAAGCAGAACTCCCACCTTGTCACCCACTGGCGCATCCACACTGGGGAGAGGCCCTACAAGTGTGGGGAGTGTGGGAAGAGCTTCTCCCACAGCTCTAACTTGACCAGACACCAACGGACCCACCGGGGTAATAGAAGCCCTGTGAGTGCCCCAACTGTGGGAAGAGCTTCAGCCACTGCTTCCACCCCAAACTTACCCCCTTATGGGGAGGCAACCCCTGGAGTTCAAGGACTGTCAGTCCATCCCTTTCGACCAGAAATGGCCAGTCCCCTTTCCCAGGGGCAGCTTCTTCCAACAGGACCCTTCTTGGGGGGAGTGTGGAGATTCCTGCCTTGGCTGGGGACCCCCCAATGTCAGTGCTGGAGGTTGAGAGCAGAGATCTCCCCACCAGCGTTGATCTGGGGGAGTTCCATCCATCTCTAATTAAGAATTATTGCTTTTGTTTCAACAATTGCTTTAGTGTAGAGCACTGTCCTATCTTATCCTGTATTCCTGGTAGTTTTAGTGTTTCTGTTGTGCAGGAAATAATTCTGATGAAGATCTTTTGTCTGATCATTTGTAACCCTAAATAACTCATTTCTATCAATAGATCTGATTTGCCATCATTAAAACCTGGGGGACAAAAGTGTTTCAGTCACACCTCTCTATTTCCTCTAAATTTAAAATGTTGGCAAGATTCAAGGCTGAGATTGGATCCAGCAGCCCCCAGCACCCCACAGGAAGTTGGGAGCTCAGGAGAACCACTCCCTTTCCCAAAACCTGGTGCCAAAGACCCCCATGGGACCGCTGAACCCACCAGACCACCCTCCCTTTTCCACCCTTCTCCCTCTTCCTTCCACTTTTCCATGGTCCCCTCAATCCCCAGACCAACCAGGATCACTTTTGGGGTCCCAACCCCCACTTTTTCCCCCCCTCCCACCTCTTCCACATCATCCCCCTACTCCCCAGCCCCCTCATGCTCAGTTTGGGGGTCCCACCCTCACCTTCCACCACTCTTCTGACCTCTCCCACCCCTCTCCCATCATCCCCCAACCCTCAGTGCCCCTCCCCCTCCATTTTTTTGAGGTCCCACTCCCCTCCCCCTCAGTTTGGGGTCCCACCACCCCTTCTGTCCCCTCTGACCCCCCTTTTCCCACTGACCTCCCCCTTCCCACCACCCGCTCACCCGAGAGCTCCTCGCCCACAGACGGGGGGGCTCCCAGCACCACCAGTGCCCAGAGAAATCCTCCAGAAAAGGGGTTGGGTGGGGTCCTGGGTGGGCTTTGAGTGTTTTTGGGGGTCCTTGAGGGGCTGTGGGGAGGTTTTAGGGGGGTCCCAGCACCTCTTGGGGTGAGCTGGGTGCCTGTTGAGGGGCAGGTGCCCTCCCAAATGTCATTTTATTGTAGAATTCTTTCAACAGAAGAACCTAACTTGTCACATAAATAATGTTGACTCTAATTACAGTGCTGAAAAGTCCAGTTGATTTACACAGAATGAAAAGAAAAAACAAAACAAAAAAAAACCCCAAGCATGAATACCCTTGAGATCATATAAAAATGGCATACTTCATCTAAATTGTGTCCTTTTCTGTTTAAAATTGAAATTGGTCTAAAATAGGTTAATGTGATTTTAGGTAGTAATTTTAAATAATAATCTACAGCTACATTTCACATTACACATTTTCCCCATGTTTATATATTCTTCTTTTTTTTGAAGTATAAGTAAGCTGCAGTTTTGCAGCAGGAAATCTCCTCTACCACAGAGCTCTTTCAAGAGATCTTAAGCACAGCCTGGATCTCATGCTAAGGCTGAGGTTTTGGAAAGACATCTCCTATCACATCACATCCTCCTCTGTGACATCACAGCTCTCCTATGAAATCACAGCTCTCCTTTGACATCACATCCTCCTCTGTGACATCGCATGTCTCCTATGACAAAACATTCTCCTCTGTGACATCACAGCTCCCCGTGACATCACATCCTCCTCTGTGACATCACATCCTCCCTGTGACATCACAGCTCTCCTGATGCCTTCAAATCTTCAGCAAAAACCACTATTCAAACTACGAGCACTGCTCTTCTGTTCCCACTGAGCCAGTTGTAGGTGGCTGTGATTTAATAAAGCAGCAACAATGGGCCCAAACCCATGGTGTCCTTCAGATGCACCATGTCCTGAGCAGACTGCGTCCTGCTTGTCCTGCCCTGCTGCCTGCAGGACAACTTCCCCCTCGGCACACCCCCAGCCCCAGCCTTGTTTGGGAAGCTGAGCTCTGGCTGAGGCTTTCCCCAGGAGAAACCTCATTTGTCTCTCCTCAGGGCAGTCCCCCCAGCACCCAACCAGGATGGGGCACAGAATGAGTGGCCCCAGCTCTGCCTCCCCAGGGGTGTCCAGGCATCCCACGAGGAGTCTGCTGTTGCTGCATCACCACCTCCCCTCACCAGAATGGATTTGGAAGGCTTTCCAAGCACAGGGAGCCAGAGGGGACCAGAGGGAAACCTCAGGGCTCCCAGAGGGACTAGAGGACAAACAGGGAGTCTGGGTCACCACCCCCATGGCAGGGGATGGGCCTCCGCTGTCCCTCTCTTGCACTGGTAGCATGTTTCCATCTGTTCTGCCCTGGGGAAAAAGAAGTTTCCTTTGACTTGGAAGAGCTGATGAGCATCATCTTGTGATGCCCTGGGAGGGGATTAGTTTTGACGGAATCACCTACAGGAAAGTTTGGAGACCTCCCTCAGTGTGCCCTGTGCCGGTGCTGAGCACATGGAGGGAAACACACCAGGAGTCAGACGGCCCTGCCCAGAAGAACTGACTGCCTGAAGGAAGTTCTTGCATTTTCTCTTTTTTAAAACCCACTTCCTTCCTCAATATTGCCTCTGGCACGGGTGGCTGAGAAGGGATAAAACAGGAAAGAATCCAAGCCATCAGGGAAAGAGCCAGATGATGAAAGGGTGTTAGCTGCTGAGAATTTCTTTGGGAAGAAGTAGACTGTTAACTTGAGATGGAAATTTACAGTATACCATGGAACCTTATTCAAAGTCCAGCTGGAAAATACCTTCTTGTTAAGAGTGTGAAATAAATACTAAAGTGTCATCAACTATGTGCTTTTCTCTTTATTCCCAATCACTAATTAAAGAAACATAACTCAGAAGTGATCTCACTCTGTGCTCCAGTGACATTAATATTAGAACAATATTGTCACTGTCTACTGGTCTCTTGTGCTCCTCACTGGAAGGCACTTGGTGCACCCCTGGATATCCTGCTAATGAGGTAAAAAACTAACCCTTCTAAAGTTCCAGATTTTCCTCACCTGTTTGGAAACAGTTGGACAAACTGGACCAAGTTATTACTTAAAAGCCACCTACTGGATTTAGCATTAATTACTCCTTGTTTTAAGCGTAGAGGAAAAAAGCTCACACAACACAATCTCTGTGGACCCAACAGAGAAAACATCCCCAGGGTCTTGTTAGAGCACAAACCTGCAAACAGGGATGACAGGTCAGAGAATCACAGAATCATCAAGGTTGGAAGAGACCTTCCAGATCTTCTAGTCCAACTGTCAACCCAGCACCACCAGAATCACCCCTAAACCCCATCCCAAAGCACTACATCCAGATGCCACCTGAATGCTTCCAGAGACTCCACCACCTCCCTGAGCTACTTGTTCCAATGCCTGAGCACTCTCTCAGTGGAAAAAGGGTTTTTGAATATCTAATATGAACCTTACCTGATGCAATTTAAGGTCGTTTCCTCTCTTCCTGTCACTAAAGGCTTTGCAGAAGAGACCAACCCCCACCCCACTAAAACCTCCTTTCAGGTCATTGCAGAGAGCAATGAGGTCCCCCCTGAGCCTCCCCTTCTCCAGACTCAACCAGCCCAGTTCCCTCAGCCGTCCCTCAGCAGACATGTTTTCCAGAGCCTTCCCCAGCTCCGTTCCCTTCTCTGGACACGCTCCAGCCCCTCAAGGGCCTTTTGGCACTGAGGGGCCAGAACTGGACACAGCACTCCAGGTGGGGCCTCCCCAGTGCCCAGCACAGAGGGGCAATCAGTTCTCTGCTCCTGCTGGCCACACTCTTCTCCACAAAGGCCACGATGCCCTTGGCCTTCTTGCCCCCCTGGGCACTCTCTGCCTCATATCCAGCCACTGTCAAGCAGCACCCCCAAGTCCCTTCCTGCTGAGCAGCTCTCCAGCCCCTCTGCCCCCAGCCTGGAGTGTTCCAGGGGGTTATTGGGATCCAAGTGCAGGACCTGACACTTGGCCTTCTTGATCCAGTCTGTCCAGATCCCTCTGCAGAGCCTTCCTGCCCTCCAGCACATCCACACTCACACCCAGATCAGTCAGTCTCCCAAACAGACCATAGTCTGACCACCAGCAGTCCAGGCTGTCAGTTCTTCCTCCACCCAGAATGGAAAACTCCATCATTTTGGGGTCTCTGTGCCCATCGACTCCGACCACCACATCCCCCACCAGTCACAGAATCATGGAATGGTTTGGGTTGGAAGGGACCTTAAAGAGCATCTCAGTCCAACCCCCTGCCATGGGCAGGGACACCTTCCACTAGACTCAGAGCTCAGAACCCCATCCAACCTGGCCTTGGACACTTCCAGGGATGGGGCAGACAGAACTTCTCTGAGCAACCTGTGCCAGGATCTCACTACCATCACAGTCCAGAAATTCTTCCTAATATCCCATCTAACCCTTCCCTTTCTCAGTGTGAAACCATTCCCCTTGTCCTGTCACTCCAGGCTCTTGTAAATAGTCTCTCTCCATCTTTCTTGTTGGCTCCCTTCAGGCACTGGAAGGCCACAATTAGGTCATCCCAAAGCCTTCTCTTCTCCAGCCTGAACAATTCTAATTCTCTCAGCCTTTCCTCACAGCAGAGCTGCTCCATCCCTCTGATCCCTTTGGTGGTCCCCTCTGGACTCGCTCCAACAGGTCCATGTCCTTCCTGTGCTGGAGCCCAGAGCTGGAGGCAGCTCTGCAGGGGTGACAACATTACAGCCCTGTGTGTTCCAACAAGGACACCGTGGAACCTCGTGGAACCAAGGGGTCATTGTGAAAATCCAAGGCTTCATGAAATCATAGGAACCCTGGAGGACTGTGGAACCTCATGGAACCAAGGGTTCATTGTGCCATGAAGGGCCTCATGGAACTAAGGGAGCCCTGAGACATTTTGGGCCCTCATAGAATCAGGGACCATTGTGACACTGAGGAACCTCAGGGACTCAAAGGCCACTGTGACAGTGCAGGGCCTCATGGAACCAAAGAATTCCTGGGACACTGTATTATCTCATGGAACCAAGGGGCCACTGTTTTATGTGGGACCTCCTAGAACCAAAGGAGTCCTGAGACATTCTGCAAACCCATGGAATCAAGGGTCCATTATCACACTGCAGAGCCTTACAAAGCCAAATGGACCCTGTGACTCTGTGGAACCTCATGGAATCCAGTGGCCGTTCCCACACTGTAAAACCTCAGGGATACTCTCAGGTTCCCATTATGAAAAGACACCTCTGCCCAAATTCAGCTGCAAAGGAGACCATGTGCCAAAGGCAGCAGTCCAGCTTTGATTTAACAGTAAATAGGAGGGAGAGAGAGAGAAAGAAATGGAAAGAGAGAGAGAAGAAGGGGGTGGTGCGAAGCCAGTGAGAGAGAGACAGAGATGAAGTAAATGTATCACACCATGGAGATCCCTGAGGCTCCCACCGGTCCTTCTTCACCCTGCTCTGCTCGGTGGAGGGTCCCCAAGTTGTGCTTCTGGGCTATCACTTTTATACAGCCCAAGCCCCGGGTATTCAGGGGGGTAGATGCTGTTCCCACAGCTTGGGCTGGCACATCTACAAGGACTTACTTCCTTTCCCACAGCTTACCACGGTGGGAATTTTGCCCACTGTGCTTCCAGTCTGCAGGTGGGAATCTTTGTCTGGATGGGTTCCTCAGACCTGTCTTACCAGCCCTGGCTTCCTGTTATGGTTGTCTGCTCTTTCCCACACTCTGCACAGTGCAATTCTGGCCTGGGGGCTATTTCCAAAGCTTCACCTCCCTTTAGGCCTTGGAATTAAAGGCCTTCCTGTTTGCCACCAGTGCTTATGTCTTGTGGTGCCTTATGGGATTTTCCTGCTTTGACAGTGTTTTGAGACAGTTCATTGTGCCCTTCAAGTCCTTCCATGTGCACACACACAGCAGTCTGACCAGTGTCTGGCCCTCCAAAGAACACAAGCCCTGATGATTTGTAGCTCCCACTCCAGTGGTTGGCACTTGGAGCTCCCTCCGTACCCAGAGCTCAGAGCTCCCTTGTGCCAGAAAGTTTAAAGAGATTGTGCCTCATTCTGCCAAGACAACCCTTGGAAAAAGTGTCCCTCTGTGTTTCCTGGGATCAGAGCACTCTATTGTCATCTTCCAAAACCTTGGAGAGGTCCCAGAGATCTCCCAGGAAGGAATTTGGGGCCTCAAGTACATGACCCGTATATAGAGGCTGAGGACTCAGGGGTCAGGGGTGCAAAGATTGAGGACAGTAGAGGAGTAGCCTGAGAGGTCTGGAAGGGGGATGTGAGAGCTGGTGGAGCTTTTCTTCCTGTCAGAAAACAGCCTAAGAAAGAAATAGTGCCAAGAAAAGCAGCTGGAGTCTGGATGAGCCCAAGGCTTTGTGTGTGCAGGAAGAGCCAGGGAGGACACAGAGATGTCAGTGCAGGAAGGTGCCAGCCAGGTGGGGCAGCCGGGGGGATGACGACAGCCTGCAGGGAAAGGGGCAGGGCATGGACACCGTAGGACAGCCTGGGCTGGAGAAGAGACAGGGATGGGGAGAAGCTGAAAGGCCCTGACACAGCCACCTTCTGCAGGCCTTTGGCTATGGCTACTGTCTGTGCCCCTGATGCCAGGAGGAGGGGAGTGCCCCTTGCAGCCCTGGGGCCTCATGGCCTCCTTGTCCCTGCTCAGCAGCCTGGCAGGTGCCACCCCATGGTCCTGCCCTTGCATTGCACATCCCACATCCCAGTGCCCCAGGAAGAGCCCTGAGGAATGAGGCAGGGACAGGATCTGCCTTCCCAGGAGCTGAGGGTCAGGCCTTGGCCCTTTGGATTAAGGAAACAAGTCAAGGTTTATTCATCATTAGAACCACCTTTGCCTTGTTGTCCATCCTTGTCATCACTGTCTGCAGTTTTCTGCTCTAACTGGAACCTGGGGACATGTTCTCAGTTGTGCCCCACTGTGAGACTCATTAGCACTACAAATAACTTTAGTGTTTCCATCTCACTTTGAGTTCTTGAAAAGTTGTTTGAACTTACTCTCAGGGACTGAGTCTCATGTACACAACATCAAACCTCCTGAGGGTCATGAAATGCCTGGGGCTGTTGCTGTGCTGCTGAGCTGGGCCGGGCTCCTGGCACACAGGGAGCTCCTGGCAAGCAAGAAGAGCTTCAAAGAGACAGCTCTGCTGGTGAGCAGCTCCTCTGCACAGCCCAGCAGGGCTGAGGGCACTGCCAGGCCAGCTCAGGGACACCAGCAGGGCACAGACAGAGCTTCAAGGGGCTCAGCACTGGCAGGATGGCTGAGAGCTCCCTGCAGGAGGAATCTTGGCAGGGCTGCACATGGTGAGTCTGTGGCTGCAGGGCAGTGCAGGGGCAGCTCCTGGAGGCATCTCCTAAAGCTGGCCCAGCCCCAGCTGATGGGATGGGTGAGCAGGGGCTGTTTTGGGGCACTTTGGAAGAGCTGTGAAGCCGGGGGTGCAGCCAGGGGTGCCCAGGGCTGTGGGGCAGAGCAGGGTCCTGCAGCCCAGGGTGCTGTGCTGGGCAGGGACTCTGCTGCCTGCCAGGGGCAGCTCTCAGCCGGCCCGGGGACCTGCTCCCAGGGCTGGGGCAGAAGGGCTGTGGGCAAGGAGCAAACCTGGCAGCTGAAGGAGGATCTTTTCCATGTCTCCCTGTTGCAGGGTCAGACCTGCTCACAGCTCCAGACCACTACACCACATTGAATGGAGAATTTTTTGCAAAACTCAGAAAAGACAGGGACTACAGGAAAGGAATTAGTCCTGAGGTGTGTTTCCTGCTTAGGCATTGTAGCACAGACATTGTTCTCTCAGTTCAGGAGGCTGCACTGAAATTCCAACTCTTTTACTCTCAGAGATGAATATTTCAGGCAGTCTCAAAAATGAGCACAGGACCCTGGGCAGTGCTGAGCCTTCCCTTGGGGGTGGGCACTCTCCTGTGCCAGCTCTTGGCTTCCCTGCAGGAGGGCTCCTGTCCTGCTCTGTCCAGCACAGCTGCACTTCTGGGCTGGAACAGGGGTCACTTCACAGAGCTGACCTTGGAAACAACATTGTCCTGCTCTCATCACTGCATTGTGGATGTAGTTTTCAATATTTGTTTGTGTGAAATCAAAGTGAATGCAGTACAAGGTAAAGAGCATGGCAGATGGGAAACAGGCTAAAGGACTCTGCAGCTCTCCTGGCTCTGCTTTTAACCACAGAGATTTGAGCCCTTTTGTCTCTTGTCTTTTCTAAAGATTCTTCAAATTTTTAGCAATAAAAATGGGAATTTTTACTCCTAAAAAGAACACCCTGAAGATTTAATGGTGGAACATATCTAACAGAAAAATTATTCTAAAGAGAATAGAAACCTCTGTTCTGCAGACCATACTCTTGTGAGTAGGGGGGTCAGAAATGGAACTTTTCTATTAAAGGTGGGTTACATCTGACATCTCTTGTGATCATCAGAGCTGTCACAAACCAGCTCCATGTCGCCACTGCAGCAGAGCAGAGCTGAGCCCTTGGCAGCACGTGGGCAGAATTCTTGCTGTTCACACCACTCTGAACCAGCTAAAGGGAAATACAAATGGTTTGGGGGGATTACTATGAAAGATGGAGTATCTTTGCTGAGAGGGGTATCTCCTAGTTGTTCTGTGTCTTTTCCTTTTCTGAATAGACCCTGTACTGAGGAACAGCAAATGTCCAACAGCAGCTCCCTCACCCAGTTCCTCCTCCTGGCATTCTCAGACAGGCGGGAGCTGCAGCTCCTGCACTTCTGGCTCTTCCTGGCCATCTCCCTGGCTGCCCTCCTGGCCAACGGCCTCATCCTCAGCGCCGTAGCCTGTGACCACCACCTGCACACCCCCATGGGCTTCTTCCTGCTCAACCTCTCCCTCACAGACCTGGGCTGCATCTGCACCACTGTCCCCAAAGCCATGCACAATTCCCTCTGGGACACCACAACCATCTCCTACACAGGATGTGCTGCACAGTTCTTTTTCTTTCTGTTCTTCATTTCATCAGAGTTTTATCTCCTCACCATCATGTGCTACGACCGCTACGTTGCCATCTGCAAACCCCTGCACTACGGGACCCTCCTGGGCAGCAGAGCTTGTGCCCACATGGCAGCAGCTGCCTGGGCCGCTGGGTTTCTCTATTCTCTGCTGCACACAGCCAATACATTTTCCCTGCCCCTGTGCCAGGGCAATGCCCTGGGCCAGTTCTTCTGTGAAATCCCACACATCCTCAAGCTCTCCTGCTCTCACTCAGGCTACCTCAGGGAAATTGGCCTTCTCTCTTTTACTATCTCTTTAGGATTTGGTTGTTTTATTTTCATTGTTTTCTCCTATGTTCAGATCTTCAGGACTGTGCTGAGGATCCCCTCTCAGCAGGGACGGCACAAAGCCTTTTCCACGTGCCTCCCTCACCTGACCGTGGTCTCCCTGTTCCTCAGCACTGGCACATTTTCCAACCTCAAGCCCTCCTTCATCTCCTCCCCATCCCTGGATCTGGCACTATCAGTTCTGTACTCGGTGGTGCCTCCAGCACTGAACCCCTTCATTTACAGCCTGAAGAATCAGGAGCTCAAAGATGCCCTGAGGAAAATGATGACTGGATGCTTTTCAGGAGCAATAAAGTGCCTGTTTTCTGGTGTGTAGCATTCAGAATGGGACTCCTTTATGGTCCAGCCTTCCTGCTCAGGTTTTTCTTGCAGGTCATCATGTTCTTCTTGCAATAATTTCCTGTTCAGTGAAATATTATTATGCATCTGTCTTCTAATTTAGTGTCTACCCATTGAATTGGACCCAGAGATGTATAAATGATGAATTGTGCTCTCTGACTATTTAAACAAAATAAAGGACCCTGCAGTGCCTTCTTTGTCCAAGACCCTTCTTCTCAGATGTTCCTAAAGGACAGCACACTGCAGGACAGGGGGTATTTGCAAACGAGGAGGGGACAATAATCCCAGCCCAGCAGCACTGCCAGGGAGCAGCAGTGCTTGGTCTTTCCAGAGCTGCTCTCTTTCACTTCCACACTGTCCTCCTGAGCCCCTTTCTCGCTGTAAGGCCTGAGTGCTCTCTGAGCACAGTCCTGTGGGCTGGAAGCCCTTGGAGCACAGGCAGGGACAGGCCCTGGGAACTTGTGAAGCAAAACTGGGCTACTTTACAGCATCTCCAGGATGCTGTGGGATCTTCTGAGGGCAGGGCATGGACTGGGTCAATTCTTCTGTGACCTTGCTGCAGGGCCAGAACTCTCCTGCAGTGACACCATGACACTCCTGCTCTCTGCTTTCCAGGTTCCATTTTCAGATCCAGTCTTCCCCTCCTGTTCACAGGGACATCCTGGGAGTGCTTCAGAGCTGCCGTCCTGGGGCAGCTCCTGCCCAGCGTGGGCAGGCACAAGGTCTCTGCACCTGCTCCTCTCCCCTCCCCAGTGCCACTGTTTTCTGCAGCCTCCTCCTCCTTGCCCAGCACAGCCCTCCTGGCACAGGAGCAAAATGTGGGAAACTCTCTGGTCTGAGATCAGTTGTGCTGCCCAAGAACACGCTGACTCCAGAGGTGTCCAAGTGGGGCAGAGCCGGCGACTCCGGTCCGTGCGGCGGCGGGGGGGAGGCAGCGGCTCTGCTTGATTCCATGGAGTTCTGGGGAGGCACAGTGGCCCCTTGGTTCCAGGAGGGTCTGAAATGTCTCAGGGTTCCTTTTGTTCCAAAGAGACCCCGCATGTCACAATGGTCCCTTGGTTCCATGAGATTCCACAGTGTCCCTGCATTCCTTTGGTTCCATGAGGCCCTGCAGTGTCACGGTGCCACTTGATTCCGTGACTTTACAAAAATCAGAATGGCCCCTTGATTTAAGGCCAACTGCACATGGGGCTGCCTTAGGGGGAGTGTGGGCACCCAGACAAGGGAGTTGTCACCCCCCTGGACTCAGCCCTGGGGTCACCACATCTGGACTGGTCTGTCTGTCTGTGAGGTTCCCCATTCTGGAGCAATGAGGAAGAACTGGAGAGGGTCTAGAGGAGATCTGGCAGGATGGAGCTTTTCTCTGTATTGGAAATAGAATGAAATCTCCACAAAGAGAAGCATTTAAGGTTCAGAATGAAGGTGAGGAAAAAGAAATATCAGTGGGGACCCTTGTGCTGCAAGAGGTCACCCAGAGGGAGTCAGGATCAGCCCATGGTTTTGTGTTCCAGGGAACAGCCAGAGCTGGTGCAGAGACATCAGGGAGGGTCTAGAAATGCTGCTGGGAGGGGGTGGGAAAGCAGGAGGGGTGTGTGCAGCCTGCAAGGCCAGAGCAGCAGCAGGGCCAGGGCAGGACAGCCTGCAGGAGAGATGGCCAAGGGCTCTGGCAGGGCTGCAAGGCCCAAAGGCACCCAGGCCTTTGTCCCCTTGCCTCTGGCAGCTGCCTCTGCCACTCAGGCCACCACAAGCAACTTGCCTGGCAGGTTCTGCACTTGGTTTCTGCCTCGCCCCTCCCTCAGGAGCCTGGCAGGGGTTGCCCAGTTTTGGGCCTTTGTTGTTCCTCCCCCTCCCATCCCAGTGCCCCCCAAACAGCCCTGAGCCAGCCGGGAGGGACAGGATCTGCTGGGCCAGGGCCTGGGGCTCAGGCCTTGGCCTTTGTGCTCCACAAAACCAAGGCAGGCTTTGCTCAGCATTGCAGGGGCCTGCCCAGAGCCTTTGTCTGCCTGCACTCCTGGCCTCCAAGGAGCTGCTCCAAGGAGTCCCTGGGGAGGCTTTGGCAGTGCCTGCCCTCAGTGGGGCCCAGCAATGCTTCAAGGCACTTGCAGTTTGCCTTCTGACTTCTTCAGCAGCTGCTTCAATCTTCTCTCAGTACCTCAGGATCCTGGGCTGGGCTGCAAACACCCTGTGGGGCTCATCAGAATCCAGAAATCCCTCAGGATGTCTTTGTCTTCTTTTAATTGTCTTCAAGGCAATTTCAAAACAAGTCTACAAAATTTGTAATCTTTTTTTTATAATTCAATGATGGATAATTTTGTAGTTCAGAGGAGAGGTGATAGAGGTGTTCTCCAAGTGATCTTGATGCTGAGTGTCTCCTCAGGAGATCCACACTGACCCTGTATGATCAACCTTGCTCCTCACCCCCCAACCTCACCAGTTCTGACATGGCCCATCTTGGACTGACAGCTGATGCAACTCCAAACACACTGTGGGACCCATTAAAACATTGAAAAACAAATTATTTTTCTTTCTTTAATTGTCTTCAAGACATCAACAACTAATTAACAACTAATTAGAGTTGTTTTGTAGTTTAGCTAAGGAGGAAGATTTTAAAGTGGAAGTCATGAAAAATATATTTTTGATGAAAGAGAATGATTTCCACAGAGCCTTGGGATGCAACAGGGTCAGGATGCAAAGAATTTGGATCCAAATATAAGGGGGCAAAAGAGATTACTAGCATTTAATTATTGACCAGCTTTAAAGTTATCAAGTGGTTCAATAGCATTTGCTACAATTTTAACAGTGACTGAATTACAGATTCACAGTAACAACCTTCCCACCACAGTCAATTCACACCCACACCCAGGCAGAGATGTGTGCACACATCAAGAGCTGGGTGTGGGAAGGTCCCTCTCCTGGAATGGGCTCCTGAGGAATCCTTTATGCTGTGCAGTGAGAGGCAACTTGGAGCACAGGGTGACCTCCAATTAAATGCACTTGTGATGTATCAGAGTGTTTCCAGAACTGCTGGTCACAGTTTGCCCAAGCACAGAACAGAGGGAAGGGATTTGGAGAACTTGATTTTGTTCCAGTTCCTCTTGCCAGGAGGAGTTTGGATGGTTGAAATCTCTGACATTTCTAATGTGCTCCAAGGGAAATCTTGTGAGTCCTGATAGGCAAAGGGATGGTCTCTTGGTGCAGAGACGAGAGCTGGCCATCTTTCCTGTTCACAGCTGCTCCTGGCTGGCAGCTTGGAGCTGAAGGGGGATGGCCCTTAGGAACTCCCTGCAAAAAGAAACAAGGCACTTCTGGGAGCAGAGGAATCCTGGTTCAAAGAGCAGATTGACAGAATCCTTGCCTTTCCTCAGGATGCCTGATTAGGATCTCATCTTTCTCCTCCCAGACTGCCACACACAGGGATCATTGCAGCTCCCAAGTGCAGCTGCCCAGAGCATTTCCATGGATTTAGCACTGAGGAGTTTTCTCCATGGGGATCCTGTGCAGCTCAGAGATACTATGGCAGAGCTGTGCCCTTCTGGAGGGCACCTGCAGCCCTGCAGGACACCCAGGCAAACAGCTGAAGACCCTGAAGGTGCCTGGAGGGCACTTGGGCACTTGGCTCCCACAGACACATCCCCACAGCAGCACCCAAAGGGGTTGTGTCTGGACAGGAATCTGCCACCCCCAAGCCCCACAGTGGCTCAGAAAAGCCACTGGTGAGAACAAGGAGAGCCCAGGCAGCAGGGGATGGCAGTGAAATGCCACAGTGCTGCTGCCAAGGGAGGAGGGACACAGAGAGACAGCTGGAAATCAGGGCCTTGTCCTTGCCTGGGCTCTGGCTGCTGCAGGGCAATGCACAGCCCAGCCCCCGTGGGCCTGAGGGCACAGGCTCTGCTTAGGCTGGGAAAGGAGCCCAGGCAGGAGCTGCTCAGGGAAGGGGTCTGTGCCACAGGGACAGCAGGGAGGGGCCCCCATCCCCCTGCCCAGCCCTTGTGGCAGCAGCTGCCTCTCCCTGCCTGCCTGTCTCTGGGTGAGGAGCTGTTCCTGCCAGCAGCCCCTGCCTGTGCCCAGCTCAGCTCCCTGCCAGTGCTGCCAGAGCCATCCCCAGCCCAGTGCCCAGGGGCAGCTCTGCCTGGGCAGGGGCTGCAGAGCAGATCCCAAACAGCCTGAGGTGGCTGGGAAGGGGGAGGTGTTCTGGGGGGATGTGCTTCCTGAGAAGGGCCCCTGGAAATGGAGGAGGTGGAGCTGAAGCTGTGAGGAACCCTGAGCCTGCAGCTGAAGAGCCCTGCCCAGCCCTGCCCTGCCCTGAGGGGTCACTCCTTCCACCCACCCCTTCTCCCTGCAGGGCCATGGCAGCTCCTTGGCCGGGCTGAGAGCTGACCCTGGCAGGCAGCAGAGTCCCTGCCCAGCACACAGAGCCCTGGGGGCAGGACCCTGCTCTGCACCACAGCCCTGGGCACCCCTGGCTGCACCCCCACCTTCCCACCCCACAGCCAGCCCTGCCACAGGGAACCTTCTGGCCCTGGGCCTCTGATGGGGCAGCAGCAAGTCCTGCTCTGCAGCAGCTTCTCCTGCTGCACCCCAGCAAATCCAGCAGAGCCATCCTGACAGCTCCTGCCACTGCTGCCATTTGGCAGCTGGCAGAGGCACTTGCAGGAACTCACCTGCACTGCTCTGCAGCCACAGCCTGAGCGTGGCAAAGGGCTGGCAAGGTTCCTGCCCTGAGCAGCTCTGCCCTGTCCTCCCAGCCCAGGATCCCTTGAACCTCCTGCTCCCTTCTCCTCTCTGCCCTTGCTGCCTGCAGCTCCTGCCCTGCTCTGCCATATGGCCACTTCCCCTGCACTGCAGCAACTGGGAGAGTCCTGCTGAAAGTCCTAGAAGCTGTGGGATGTGGCAGCTTTAGGAGATGCCTCCAGGAAGGCAAGTTGAACTTTCCTACAGCCAGAGAATTCTTCTTTCAAATCCTGGGAATGTTTCTCCTGTAGTAAGAGCTCAGTCACCTCCCAGCCCAGGCTGCCTCCCATCTCTCTGCCTTCTCTCCTGTGCCCTGGGTGCTGCAGGCAGTGCCCTCAGCCCTGCTGGGCTGTGCAGAGGAGCTGCTCACCAGCAGAGCTGTCTCTTTGAAGCTCTTCTTGCTTGCCAGGAGCTCCCTGTGTGCCAGGAGCCCGACCCAGCTCAGCAGCACAGCAACAGCCCCAGGCATTTCATGACCCTTGGGAGGTTTGATGTTGTTTACATGAGACCGAGTCCCTGAAAGTAAGTTCAAACAGCCTCTCAAGAAGTCAGATTGAAACACTGAAGTTTCTCGTAGTGCTAATGAGTCTCACTGAGGGACACAACTGAGAACGTGTCCCCAGGTTCCAGTTAGAGCAGAAAACTGCAGACAGTGATGACAAGGATGGACAAGCAAGGGAAAGGTGGCTCTGATGCTGAAGAAACGTTGACTTGTTTCCTTAATCAAACAAGGCCAAGCCCTGCCCCCAGCCCCTGGGAAGGCAGATCCTGTCCCTACCTCATTCCTCAGGGCTCTTCCTGGGGCACTGGGATGTGGGATGTGCAATGCAAGGGCAGGACCATGGGGTGGCACCTGCCAGGCTGCTGAGCAGGGACAAGGAGGCCATGAGGCCCCAGGGCTGCAAGGGGCACTCGTCTCCTCCTGGCATCAGGGGCACAGACAGCAGCCATAGCCAAAGGCCTGCAGAAGGTGGCTGTGTCAGGGCCTTTCAGCTTCTCCCCATGCCTGTCTCTTCTCCAGCCCAGGCTGTCCTACGGTGTCCATGCCCTGCCCCTTTCCCTGCAGGCTGTCGTCATCCCCCCGGCTGCCCCACCTGGCTGGCACCTTCCTGCACTGACATCTCTGTGTCCTCCCTGGCTCTTCCTGCACACACAAAGCCTTGGGCTCATCCAGACTCCAGCTGCTTTTCTTGGCACTATTTCTTTCTTAGGCTGTTTTCTGACAGGAAGAAAAGCTCCACCAGCTCTCACATCCCCCTTCCAGACCTCTCAGGCTACTCCTCTACTGTCCTCAATCTTTGCACCCCTGACCCCTGAGTCCTCAGCCTCTATATACGGGTCATGTACTTGAGGCCCCAAATTCCTTCCTGGGAGATCTCTGGGACCTCTCCAAGGTTTTGGAAGATGACAATAGAGTGCTCTGATCCCAGGAAACACAGAGGGACACTTTTTCCAAGGGTTGTCTTGGCAGAATGAGGCACAATCTCTTTAAACTTTCTGGCACAAGGGAGCTCTGAGCTCTGGGTACGGAGGGAGCTCCAAGTGCCAACCACTGGAGTGGGAGCTACAAATCATCAGGGCTTGTGTTCTTTGGAGGGCCAGACACTGGTCAGACTGCTGTGTGTGTGCACATGGAAGGACTTGAAGGGCACAATGAACTGTCTCAAAACACTGTCAAAGCAGGAAAATCCCATAAGGCACCACAAGACATAAGCACTGGTGGCAAAAAGGAAGGCCTTTAATTCCAAGGCCTAAAGGGAGGTGAAGCTTTGGAAGTAGCCCCCAGGACAGAATTGCATTGTGGAGACTGTGGGAAAGAGCAGACAGCCCCAAGAGGAAGCCAGGGTTGGTAAGGCAGGTCTGGGGAACCCATCCAGACAAAGATTCCACCTGCAGACTGGAAGCACACCGGGCAAAACTCCCACCGTGGCAAGCTGTGGGAAAGGAAGCAAGTCCTTGTAGATGTGCCAGCCCAAGCTGTGGGAACAGCATCTACCCCCCTGAATACCCAGGGCTTGGGCTGTATAAAAGTGATAGCCCAGAAGCACAACTTGGGGACCCTCCACCGAGCAGAGCAGGGTGAAGAAGGACCGGTGGGAGCCTCAGGGATCTCCATGGTGTGATACATTTACTTCATCTCTGTCTCTCTCTCACTGGCTTCCCACCACCCCCTTCTCTCTCTCTCTTTATACTTCTTTCTGTCTTTCTCTCCCTCCTATTTACTGTTAAATCAAAGCTGGACTGCTGACTTTGGCACATGGTCTCCTTTGCAGCTGAATTTGGGCAGAGGCATCTTTTAATAATGGGAACCTGACAGTATCCATGAGGTTTTACAGTGTGGGAATGGCCACTGGATTCCATGAGGTTCCACAGAGTCTCAGGGTCCATTTGGCTCCGTAAGGCTCTGTAGGGTGATAATGGACCCTTGATTCCATGGGTTTGCAAAATGTCTCAGGACTCCTTTAGTTCAAGGAGGCCCCACATATCACAGTGGCCCCTTGGTTCCACGCGATTCCACAGTGTCCCAGGAATCCTTTGGTTCCATGAGCCCTGCAGTGTCACAATGGCCCCTTGGTTCCATGAGGTTCCACAGTGTCCCAGGGTTCCTTTGGCTCCAGAAGGCCCTACAGTGTCACAGTGGCCCCTTTACTCCAGGAGGTTCCACAGTGTCCTTGCTGGAACACACAGGGCTGTAATGTTGTCACCCCTGCAGAGCTGCCTCCAGCTCTGGGCTCCAGCACAGGAAGGACATGGACCTGTTGGAGTGAGTCCAGAGGAGAACACCAAAGGGATCAGAGGGATGGAGCAGCTCTGCTGTGAGGAAAGGCTGAGAGAATTGGGATTGTTCAGACTGGAGAAGAGAAGGCTTTGGGGTGACCTAATTGTGGCCTTCCAGTGCCTGAAGGGACCCAACAAGAAAGATGGAAAGAGACTTTGGACAAGGGCCTGGAGTGACAGGACAAGGGGAATGGTTTCACACTGAGAAAGGGAAGGGTTAGATGGGATTAGAGGAATATCTTGACTGTGATGGTAGTGAGATCCTGGCACAGGTTGCTCAGAGAAGTTCTGGCTGCCCCATCCCTGAAGTGTTCACAACAAGGTTGGATGGGGCTCTGAGCTCTGAGTCTAGTGGAAGGTATCCCTGCCCATGGCAGGGGGTTGGACTGAGATGCTCTTTAAGGTCCCTTCCAACCCAAACCATTCCATGATTCTGTGACTGGTGGGGGATGTGGTGGTCGGAGCCGACGGGCACAGAGACCCCAAAATGGTGGAGTTTTCCATTCTGGGTGGAGGAAGGAGGGGGCAGCAGAACTGACAGCCTGGACTACTGGTGGTCAGACTTTGTCCTGTTTGGGAGACTGACTGATCTGGGTGTGAGTGTGGATGTGCTGGAGGGCAGGAAGGCTCTGCAGAGGGATCTGGACAGGCTGGATCAATAAGGTCAAGTGTCAGGGCCTGCCCTTGGGTCCCAACAACCCCCTGGAACGCTCCAGGCTGGGGGCAGAGGGGCTGGAGAGTTGCTCAGCAGAAGGGACTTGGAGGTGTTGCTTGACAGTGGCTGGATATGAGGCAGAGAGTGCCCAGGGGGGCAAGAAGGCCAAGGGCATGGTGGCCTTTGTGGAGAAGAGTGTGGCCAGCAGGAGCAGAGAACTGATTGCCCCTCTGTGCTGGGCACTGGGGAGGCCCCACCTGGAGTGCTGTGTCCAGTTCTGGGCCCTCAGTGCCAAAGGCCCTTGAGGGGCTGGAGCGTGTCCAGAGAAGGGAACGGAGCTGGGGAAGGCTCTGGAAAACATGTCTGCTGAGGGACGGCTGAGGGAACTGGGCTGGTTGAGTCTGGAGAAGGGGAGGCTCAGGGGGGACCTCATTGCTCTCTGCAATGACCTGAAAGGAGGTTTTAGTGGGGTGGGGGTCGGTCTCTTCTGCAAAGCCTTTAGTGAGAGGAAGAGAGGAAACGGCCTCAAATTGCATCAGGCAAGGTTCATATTAGACATTCAAAAACCCTTTTTCCACTGGGAGAGTGCTCAGGCATTGGAACAAGTAGCCCAGGGAGGTGGTGGAGTGTCTGGAAGCATTCAGGTGGCATCTGGATGTAGTACTTTGGGATGGGGTTTAGGGGTGATTCTGGTGGTGCTGGTCTGACAGTTGGACTAGAAGGTCTGGAAGGTCTCTTCCAACCTTGATGATTCTGTGATTCTCTGACCTGTCATCACTTCTGAGTTATGTTTCTTTAATCTGTGATTGGGAATAAAGAGAAAAAGCCATCTGCTGGATTTAGCAATTATTACTCCTTGTTTTGATCTGAGGGAAAAAGGCTCACACAACACAATCTCTGAATGCTCCTTTGAACTTACCCACAGTGTGTTCACAAATACACAGAGCAAGGCTTTTAGTTTTTGCTGCTACCCTCAGTTCCAGCATAGAAAGAAATGTCTCTGTGCAATAACAGCAATTGCCTTACCATGTTACTGAACTACATTCAGTTTATCTGGTCTCAAACAAATACTCCATATTTTCTCCTTGTTTTATTTTCAAAGGCATGGGTATGGGTATTTAGGTGACTGCCTTCACTGGTACAGGATAGAAACTGTTCAAATGGCTATAAATGAATATTATTCTCTTGACAAAACACCTTTTCCAAAGCCTCTGACAAAAAGAAAGGGAAAACAACCCAGAAAGAAAAAGGGAGCCACAGGTACATTGCCTGTCACCCACCAAAAAAGATCTCCTCCCCAAAGATAATTCAGGCACACCCTTCAATCTGGATATCTCAATATCACCCCAATCTCTTTTTTAGTGGAAGTTTCTGTAGGGAAGCTGAAGTGCATCACTGTCTCAGACAGCCAAGGATAAGATGACTGAGGGAATTCAGTTGCTCTCTTTAATTAATACAGGATTATTTCCCTTTCATTTGGTGAAGCTAATAATATGACTGGTGGAATGTCAGTAACAATTAAATCATAAACTAGTGCAGCACCAAAGGGAAAACTTACTTTAGTTATGGAGTATTGACAGTAGAAATCTTTAAAATCTTATCCATATTTACATTGATAAAATACCACATGTACTTCATGGGATACTGCAAGCTTTCTACAATCCTTGTGGCATGTCTTTACAGAGCAAGAGTGAACATTTTGAGATGATACCTTAAAAAATGAGTTGCAGTTCTATTGTTTCTTGAATGTTAAGCACCACATCCTAAACACAGGAACACGTTCAAGGTCAATGTCCTATTTTAGACCTTTTCAGCAGCTGTGATATTGTGATAATCACACTTAAAACATTCCTCTAGAAAGAGTAAATTAGCCCTTTTCACTAGAAGGATTATTGTGATAAAAAACAAATCTGAAAGAAAACAAATTCAGATTTCTTTTTTTGTTGGTTGGTTGGTTTTTTTTCAGCAATGCAATAAATTGCTGTCCCTAACTGGGATGGCTTTTCTACCCAAAAATTAAAAAGAAAACCCCAAAGTTCACTCTATTCTGCACTTATATTACCTTTGGGGTTTGAGGGTTTTTTTGGAGGCCTCACCTATGTAAAAATACTATCCATAAAATGCATTTATGTTTTCTGTAAGAACCAAACCATTCCAGCTGACAAACCCTTCTATCACCAATACTGCAGGGAAATGTAATATCCCACTAAAGCAGAAGGGAAAGAAGAAAATTGAGCATCAGCAGCTCTTCCTAAGCAAGATCAGGGGTTTAGCTCCATCTAACTGAGGGATGAGATGTGTCCCTCAGTGGGTCTCTTCCCACTCCCCCACCAGCCCTTCTACCCGACTGCAAGCTCAAAGTTCTAAAAAGAGAAGAGGAAGCTGGAGCGTCAATATTTCCCCAGTGCAAACCCCAATAATCTTTGCTGGGAGCTGACAGGAATTGCTGTTCCACTGCCCTGGGATATCCTGGCTTGAGGCGAGAGCGCAGCCCCGCCCAGAGCCCCCAACCCCTCTGAGAGCTTTTGTAGCCTCTGTTTGTCCATGTCCCTGTGGCAGAGGCTGCCCCGACATCTGCCCTGGAGCTGGTCCAGCTGCTGGACCAAACAAGGCATTGTCCAGCCTGCCTTCCCCCAGCCCCGACCGCCCCAGCCCATCTTCCATCGCTCTGCTTCCTTTTCCTGCCCCTGCTCCCCCTCCGCTCCCTTCCCTCTGGCATTTTTATTAGGAATGTTCTTGCTGTTCTCACTGTCCGAGCATGAGCTGATCCCCAGGGGAGCCTGTGGAATGTAACCCCTCAAGCACTAAATTCCTTCCCCTGTTCCAAAGACACGGGTTTGTTGTTGCTGCCCCTCCCGCCGAGCACCAGCTCCATCTCCTGCTCCTGCCCAGGGGCTTTGCAGAAATCCAGGGCTGGGTGTGGATTGGAGGCTGTGGCAAGGGACAGGATAAAGTTGCTTCACTTCCACCCTTGATGTCTCAGTGTTTGTGATCTTGGGAATCCTCACAAACCTGGAACAAGGCAGATTATCTGTTTTTGTAAGATATGTACATGGAGATTGTTTTGATATGTGTTTAAATCGTCCTTGAATAAAACAACTAATAGAAAACTATGTAAAAAAAAAAGAAAAGGGAAAAATAAGAAAAAAGAAAATTAAAAAAAGGGAGAAAAGAGATAAAAAGGAGAAAAAAGAGAAAAAAAAAGAAAAAATAGGAAAAAATGAGGAAAAAAGAACAAATAAAAAAGAGAAAAAAGAAAAAAGAGAGAGAAAAAAGGGAAGAAAAGAAAGAAGAAAGAAAAAAAAAGAAAAGAAAGAAAGAAAAAGGAGAAAATAAAAGAAGACAGAAAAACAAAAAAACAAAACGTCCGATCCTCCCCCGCCGCAGGGACTACAACTCCCACAATGCCCCGCGCAGGCGGGGGGCGGGCAGGGGCCGTGGCCGCGCGCTGATTGGCTGCGGGGCGGGTCTGTAAAGGCGGAGGGCGCGCGGAGCGAGCGCCATTTTGGCCTCGTGGTCGGGAGTGAGGAGGACTCGCCTGCGGCCGCTGCACTTCGTGGGTGAGTTGGCGGGGGGGCGGCGAGAGCGGGGTCTGGGGATCCCCTCGGGGGCTGCGGGGAGCGCGGCTGTGGGTGGAAAGGCTGGAGGGCTCGGAGGGGTCTAGTGGGGGGGTTCGGGGATTGCCAGGGACGTTGTGAGGGGTCCCTGAGGGGGTTCGGTGTCCTGAGGGAACTCAGGGGGGAGATTGAAGGTCCATGAAGGGGTTTGGGGGTCTCTAAAGGGGTTTTGGTTTCTGAGAAGATTTGAGGTGTCCTAGGTGGGCTTTGAGAGTCTGTGAGGAGGTTTGGGAGTCCTCGGGGGCTTTGCGGGGATCTTTTAGGCAGTTTTGGGGTCTCTACGGGGTTTAGTGGGTCTCAGACAGTTTTGAAGGTCCCCGAAGGGGATTGTGGGGTCCCTGAATGGGTTTGGGGGGTCCCAGATGGGTTTTACGGGTCACTGAGAGGGTTTGGGGGGTGCTGGGGAGGGATGAGATCTCTGAGGGGATTTGAGGGGACCTTGAGAAGGTTTTGATGGGTCAAAGGGGGATTTCAGGGGTTTTGAGAGGATTTTAGGGTGTCCCATAAAGCCCAGCAGTGGGGCTCAGGGGATCCCCCAGCCCCCAGGGGAGGGGTCCTAGGGATGCCCTCCAAAATCCGGGGGGGGAGATGTACCACATCCAGGTAAGGGGATCCCAGTGCCCCCAGTATATCCCAGTGACCTCCCAGTGACCCTCAGCATGGCCCAGTAACCCCCTCAGTGACCATCCAGTGTGTCCCAGTGACCTCCCACTGCCCCCCATTATGGCCCAGTGATCCTGCAGTGAGCACCCAGTAACCTCCAGTATGGCCCAGTAACCTGCCAGTGTCCCTCCATGTATCTTGGTAATCCCCCAGTAAGTCCCCAGTTCTCTTCCAGTGCCCCCCAGTGTGCCCCAGTTCACCTCCAGTCCCTCCCAGTGCCCTCCCAGTGTCCCTCAGTAACCCCCCAGTCCTCCCAATGCCCTCTGGTTCCCCCCAGTGTGTCCCAGTGTGTCCCAGTAATCACCCAGTGCCCCACAAAGCCCCCCAACTGTCCCCAGATGCCCTTGGCCTTTCTATGGGAGGGGGAGCATTTTTGGGGTCAGAGGATCCAGAGAAGAGCAGGGAGGCTGGGGAAGGGAGTGGAGCACAAGTGGTGTGAGGAGAGGCTGAGGGAGCTGGGGGTGTTGAGGCTGGAGAAGAGGAGGCTCAGGGGAGACCTCCTGACTATCTGCAAGTCCCTGCCAGGAGGTTGGAGCCAGGTGGGAGTGGGGCTGTTCTGCCAGGAAGCAGCAGTAGGACAAGAGGGCTGGGTCTGGAGCTGTGCCAGGGGAGGTTTAGGTTGGATATTAGGAAGCAATTTTGTACAGAGAGAAGTGAAAAGAGCGGGTGGGTCACCCCCAAAGGGAGCTGGGGGGAGCCGGGGTTTGGGGGCCTGATGGGAAAGGGGTGGGAGGGGGGGGGCTGAGGGGAGTGGGGAGAGCGGGAGCGGGGTTGCCGTGGGGGTACATCGGTGTCCCCATGCCTTGATCCCTGGAGAGTGAGGGAGGCTGGAGATAGGGAGGAGCTTCAAGAGCCCTGAGAACCTGGAGAGGGGGGGCACGGAGAAGGGGAAGCCTGGACAGTGGGGACCCCTGGGATCCCCTAGGACAACAAAATGGAGAACCTGGAGAGGGGGAATTTCTGGGAATGCAGCATCCCGAAGGCGAGAATCAGAGGAGAAGGGAGCCTTGGGACCCCCAACACTCCCAGCATCTCTAGGTAGAACCCCCAGCATCCCAGACAGCGGAGACTCTCTGAACCCTAGAGGGGGGAAACCAGAGAAGGGGGAATCTTAGGAGAATGTTTTTGGGCTAATCTTCATATTTTGGAGTATTTTTTAGGTGAATCTCAACTTTTTTCAGTTTGGGGGGGCAGGAGTCTTCTCACTATTTCTTATAGGCTTTTGCCTGAATGTTGATGATTTGGGGTTTTCTGGGCTAAATCTTGGTGTTTTGGAGGTTTTTATGGACACAGGATGCCCAGTGAGTTCTAGAGATGGACTTGGGCAGGAGGAACCCCCAAGCCAACACGCTCAGCCCTTGTTTTCCCCCCATCAGGATTTGTCCTTCCCAAAGCTTGTGCGGATGGAGGAGGAGGCTGCGAGGAAGAGGAAGATGCCTTGGGCCCCCCAGGCAGGTGAGGAGGAAGTCAGTGTCCCTTTGGGCGGGTGTTGTGCTGGCTCTGTCAGCCCAGCATGGCCCCGGCTGCAGGACAACCCCGCTGGCGCCGCCGTCCTGCCGGGGCCGGAGTTGGGGGAATGTCCTTGGCCTTCCCTGTGGGCCGGAGGCAAATCCCCTGCCTGTCCTTCTTGCTTCCTGCCCCAGGCCCCGAGCTGAGGACGGAGAGCGCGGAGGACAAATCCCCCCGTGAGACCCTGGTGGGAGAGGCCGTTTTGAAGGGCTCCCCGGCGCAGGAAGGCAGCGGGGAGGAAAAGGGCCGGAGATCCCCCCGCAGGAGGGGCTCCAAAGCCATCCCAGGGTGCTCTGAGGAGGAAAGAGCCAGCCTGCGCCGGGAAGGCGGCCGGAGCTTGAGGGGGAGCTCTGAGCTGGTGGTCCCTGAGCAGCCTCCCAGCAGGGAGAAACCCTTCAGGTGCTTGGAATGTGGGAAGAGCTTCAAGAGGAGCACCAGCCTCCTTACCCACCAGCACATCCACACTGGGGAACGTCCTTACACGTGTGGGGAATGTGGGAAGAGCTTCAGTGACAGCTCCACCCTTCGCAAACACCAACTCATCCACACTGGGGAACGGCCCTACACGTGTGGGGAATGTGGGAAGAGGTTTCAGACCAGTGGGAATCTCCTCCTGCACGAGCGGACGCACACGGATGAGAGGCCCTTCCACTGCACCGACTGCGGGAAGGGCTTTAAGCAGAACTCCCACCTTGTCTCCCACCGGTGCATCCACACCGGGGAGAGGCCCTACAAGTGTGGGGAGTGTGGGAAGAGCTTCACCCAGAGGTCCACCTTGACCAAACACCAACAGACCCACCAGTAAGAGAAGCCCCACCAGTGCCCCGACTGCAGGAAGAGCTTCAGCCGCTGCTTCCACCCCGAATGAAGCCCCTGATGGGGAGGCAACCCCTGGAGTCCAGTGACTGTCAGTCCATCCCTTTTGACCACAAAGGGCCAGTCCCCTTTCCCAGGGGCAGGTTCTGACAACAGAACCCTTCTTGGGGGGGTGTGTGGAGATTCCTGTCTTGGCTGGGGACCCCCCCAGGGTCACTCCTGGAGGTTGAGAGCAGAGATCTCCCCACCAGCGTTGGTCTGGGGGAGTTCCATCTGTCTCTAATTAAGAATTTCTCGTTTTGTGCCAGCTTGAGTAGAATTGCTTCAACAATTGCTTTAGTGTAGAGCACTGTCCTATCTTATCCTGTACTCCTGGTAGTTTTAGTGTATATATTGTGCACTAAGTAATTCTGATGAAGATCTTTTGTCTGATCATTTGTATCCCTAAATAAATTCCTTTTTATCAATAGATCTGATTTGCCATCAATAAAACCTAGGGGACCAAAGTGATTCAGTCACACTTCTGTAATTTCTCTAAACTGAAACTGTTGGCATGATCCAAGGTTGAGATTGAATCCAGCAGCCCCCAGCACCGTACAGTAAGTTGGGAGCTCAGAGGGGCCACCCCCCTTTCCCAGCCCTCCTGTGCCCAAAGGCTCCCATGGGACCGTTTATCCCACCACACTACCCCTGCTCTTTTACCCTTCTCCCTGTTCCTCCCACTTTTTCATAGTCCACTCAATCCCCAGCCCCAATTAGGATCACTCTGGGGGTCCCAATCCCCATTTTTCCCCCCTTTCTCACCCCTTCCACATCATCTCCCCACTCCCCAGCCCTCTCATGCTCAGTTTGGGGGTCCCACCCTCCTCTTTCCCCACTCTCCTGACCTCTCCCACTTATTTCCCATCATTCTCAATGGTCCCCCCCTCCACTTTTGGGGGGTCTCACTCCCCTCCCACTCAGTTTGGGGTCCCACTACCCCTTTATCCCCTCTAACCCCCCCTTTTCCCACCGACCTCCCCCTTCCCACCCCCTGCTCACCTAAGAGCTCCTCGCCCAAAGCAGCTGGGGAGGCTCCCAGCACCACCAGTACCCAGAGAAGTCCCCCCAGAAAAGGTGTTGGGTGGGGTCCTGGGGGGGCTTTGAGTGTGTTTGGGGGTCCTCGGGGAGCTCTAAGAAGGTTTTGAGGGGTTCCCAGCACCTTTTGGGATGAGCTGGGTGCCTACTGAGGGGCAGGTGCACTCCCAAAGCTCCCCCAGAGTGGGTTTACACGGGGGGAAACAGGGGAGTCCCTATTCCCGATCCATCCCGGAGCCAGTTCTGCCCCCCCCAAACTCGGCTCCACCCCTCGTTATCCACCCCCCCTCCCCCACTGCCCCCCAATAACCGGGACTGGGGAGAACTGGGAAGCTTTCCTGGGATCAGGAGTGGCAGCAGGTGAGGGGGGGACACACGACCCCCCCAAAATCCTCACAGGGACAGGAGGGGTCCAGGCTGGGCCCGAGGCCCCGGGGAGGGGCTGCGGCCGCCGCCGGCTCAGGAGCTCTGTGGGGAGAGAAAAGGGGGTGACAGCGGGGTGGGGGGTCCCCGGGGGGGCACAGACGCTCTGGGGGGACACACGACCCCCTGGGACCCCACTCACCTTCTGGCGCAGGTAGAAGCCGAGCCCCAGCGCCAGGGAGACGAAGGCCAAGAGGAAGCCCCCGGCCCCTCCTTGGCAGCAATTGCTCAGGCTGATGGAGCCCGGCAGGGCCGGGGCCGCCGGCGGTGTCCGATCCCGGCAGGAAGCGGGGAGGGCCCGGCGGGGTCTGAGAGAAATAAATCAAGGCAGAGCTCTCTCTTTCTTTTACCCCCTGGGCAGTGACCATCAAGAGCTGTCCCTGCTTCACAGCAGAAGCTCCACATAGAGTTCAAGAAAGTCTTTGGAAGAATCTGCTCTAGGAAAGTTGACCTTGGGTTTTTATGCTTTGTCACTGATGGATCTCAGTCACATATTCCCAGGCCAGTGAGCAGCTGATCTGTCAAACTCTGCTTCCAAAAGCGGGATGTGTGTTGGAAGGTTGGGGAACCAGGCTGGGTTTGGCACAATTCAACACTAAACCAACCCCTTGGCACCAGCAGTAACTCCCCACAGAGAGCTTGCAGTGCCTGCATTCTCCCATCAGATTCTTTTCCAGGCAGATCATCCTGCTACAAGGGGTCTGTTACCACCCACCCCAGAAAGGGGGGGGTAACCAGGTTCTTATTAATAAATCCCTTGGGGTGGATTAGAGTGAAATGAAACTAAATAATCGGTGTTTGAAAACATATATATGTAGGGTTTAATTTAGAACAATTTCATTTCAAAGGTAAACAGTTATGTTGCCATTTTGGGTGTTATCATCTCTATCTCTCATCTACAGCAATATGGCATAAAGAGAACCTTTAGGGAAAATGCATAAGGGAGAGAAAGAAAGACAGGATAAGGGTAAGGGAGAGTAAAGGAAAGCAAAGCTGAGAGTGGAAAGATGTCTGTAGTCACCGCCCACGGGGTCCAGCGATGGAACTTGGGAGTTGCAGCTCCAATGTCTGTCAGTTGAAGTGGTGGCCTTGATCCGTTGGGGGTGGGGGAGGGAAGCCCCCACACTCCAAGAAGTTATGAGTTATTATATCCATGGATGGTGTCCCAGGCCGTGCCACGAACCCCCAACATCTCCTGGGCCTGCGCAGAGTTCCCGTGAGGGGCCTGGGAAAAGGGTTTTTCCTGCCTTTCAGGATTGGCAGAGGGGGGATGGGCTTTGATGGGCCATCAGAGGTCTAATGCAAAAGTCCTGCAGCTGTATTTTATGCCATCCTTTAGCATAGTAGTTTACACAGACCTAACCTTATTACCCCATTTGATATCAAACTTTCTAAATTCCTTTAGCATGTTTAGACTTCTTTGCAAGGTAGAATTGTAGAAAAACATCTCTATTGAACAACATCACACCCTAGACCTGGACAACAAGATCCCACAAGAGACAAAGCAACCTTCAAGCCCAGAACTTTGGAGGCGCTCCAAGGACTGTACGTGCAGTGAAGAAGATAAAGATGAGGAAGAAGGGGTCCCAAAGACCCCAAACCCAATTCCCCAAGGGGCGTGTCGGGGGCAGAACCGGGGGGTGGAGAGTTCTGGCATTGGATGGACCATCTTCTAAAACTGTAGAACCATTGCCTGGGAGGGCGTGTCGTGTGTGTTCCCCTGGGCCTGTGGGCCTGATTAAAGGACCTGCTCTTTTGAGCTGATCTTAGACACTGAACTGGCCTGGAGTTTTATCTCTTGAGCTTACAGGATTAACTAACTGGGTGGCTTTTGCTAAATGCACATCCCAAGGTTTGAAGGTCCCACTGCCCATTGCTTTCAAGGTGGTTTTGAACAGTCCACTCTGCCATTCAGCTTTCCCAGAGGCTGGTGCCTGACAGGGAATATGATCCATCCACTCCATGCCGAGCTCTCTGGTCCAGGTGTGCACAAGGTTGTTTTGGAAGAGTCCTGCTGTCCAACTCCAGTGTTTCTGGAGGGCCGTGTCTCCACTGGACTTGCTTTTCCAGGCCCAGGATGGTGTTCTGGGCAGTGCTGGGAGGCACAGGGGGTGTCTCCTGCCATCCAGGGGTTGTGTCCACCATGGTCAGCGCTTGGAGCTTGCCTTGGTGGGTTTGGGGAGTGTGCTGGGATCACTCTGCCAGGCCTGCCCACATCTCTAGTTCAACCATCATCCCCCACCCCACAGGGGCTTTATCCTCTTGGCCTCTTTGATGGCAGCACATTTGTGAGGAGCAGTCAATCACTTCCTACTAGAGAAGTCCATTCCCCTTTCATCCAGGCAGGTTCTTCTAACACAGCCCTTCTTGGGGTAGATGTGTGGAGATTCCTGCCTTGGGTGGGGATGCCCTCCAAGGACACTCCTCAAGGCTGAGCAAAAGAAATCTCCCCACAATCGTTGGTCTGGGAGAGTTACATCAGATCTCTATGTAATATTTTTTTCTTTTGGCTAGCTTTAATATAATTGTTTCAATAATTGCTTCAATATAGTGTGCTATCCTCTTATACTGTACTGCTAGTAGTTTTAGCCTTTGAATTGTGTAGTAAATAATTCTGATGAAGATCTTTTGTCTGATCATTTGTAAGAATAAATTATTCATTTTACATAAATATTCTTATATGGCCAATCATTAAAACCTGTGGGACAAAAGTGGTTCAATCACACTTCTGTAATTCCTTACATTTAATTTGTTGACAAAATCTGAGGCAAAGATTGGATCCCTTATTCCTTGAGGCTTCGCAGTGTGACAGTGACTCCTTGATTCCATGAGGTTGCACTGTTTCCCAGCATTCTTTGGCCCCATAAGGCCATGCAGTGTGACAATGACCCACTGATTCCATCATTTTTTCCAGTGTCACAATGGACCCTTGATTCCATGAGATTCCGCAGTGTCTCATTGGTTCCCTTTTGTTCCAGAAGGTTCTGTGATGTCACAATGGCTCCTTGACTCCATGAGATTCCACAAAGTCCCGGGTTCCTTTTGATTCCATGAGGTTCCACAGTGTCCCATGTTCCCTTTGGTTCCAGGAGGCCCCAGTGTATTCCAATGGCCCCTGGATTCCAGGAGATTCCACAGCATCCTGGGGTTTTCTTTTCTCCCTGAGTTTTGGCAGTGTCCTGGAGTCCCTTTATTCCCATGAGGTTCCTTTGTTGAGGTTCCTTGAGTGCCAAAACTCCCTGGTTCTTAACCTTCCAACATTTGTGGGCCCATTCTCTCCCTGCCTGGGATGGAGCCCCATTGTGTTTCTGCAGGAATGGATCCATGGCCATCCTACCACTGCACCAATTGAATGCTGCACAAACGTCACTGCAGGCCCGACCCTGGATGCAGGAACAGTCTGGGAACTCCAGGCCTGCTCCCATTCAGCAGAGCCAGTTGGGGTCCCAAAGAGCACAAGTGATTGACTGCAACCCCTGCAGGTCTCTGACATTGCTGGGGACAAATGCATGAACTGCCAGGAGCTCTGCAGAGCCCTGACAGTGCCACTGCAATCCCAAGCTGCATTGCCCGGGGCAACCCTCAGCACAGCCAAGGCCACAACCCTTCCTGAAAGGTGTCCCTTCTGGGCAGGGCCAGGGGGACAAACCCCTCCATCTGTCCCTGCACATGTTGTGTGAATTCTCAGCCCCCACTTAGGGACAAAGTCAGGCTACATTGGGTGTTTAGCTTTGCATTTGCTTCACTCTTTTGTGCTTCCAACACACACACACCCCAGTCTGGGCAGAGTCTGGCCCCCCAAAGAACACAAGACCTGACTATTTGTGGCTCCTGCTGCAGTGGCTGGAACTTGGGCCACAATCTGTGCCAGGAGCAGAGAGGTCCCTCCCCACAGAAACTTCTTGGCAATGGAGTTCTTAAGAAAACAGGATGGGCTGTGGGGATCAGTGTCAGGGCATGGCCTGGGAAGTGTCTTGAGCATCCTCCTGTTTACCATGACCAGCTTTTTCATCCCTTTTCTCTCTGTTTTCTCACACCTGTTCCTTCACAAACCACCATGACCCCACCATTTCCCTTCCTTTGATTCTTCCCTAGAGATCCCATGACAAGTCTTGCACAGTCCCCAAATGTGCTTTCTTGGTGCCCATCATAAGTATCAGACCCCAAACAGAATCCCCCATCTTCAACTGGCAAGGTCATCCTGGGAGGCTCTGCCATTGACCCATTTGGTGAAACTTTCACACAGAGATGTTGGAACTACAGGGGCAAAGGAGTGGAGGGTTCAGTGGTGTGCAGACAGAGGACAGCAGAGAAGAACCCTGGAAGAGAGTCGCTTCAGGGAGAGTCCGATGCATTTGTCATAGCAGAAAACAGCATGAGAAAGAAAGAATTCATGCCAAGTGCAGTTGGAGAGGTCCAGGCTGGCACAAGGAAAAAAGAATTTCACTCCAAGGGCAGTGATGTCGTGCAACACATCACACAGAAGGAGTCTGGATGAGCCCAAGGCTTTGTGTGTCCAGGAAGAGCCAGGGAGGACGCAGAGATGTCAGTGCAGGAAGGTGCCAGCCAGGTGGGGCAGCCGGGGGGATGATGACAGCCTGCAGGGAAAGGGGCAGGGCATGGACACCGTAGGACAGCCTGGGCTGGAGAGGAGACAGGCATGGGGAGAAGCTGAAAGGCCCTGACAGAGCCACCTTCTGCAGGCCTTTGGCCATGGCTGCTGTCTGTGCCCCTGATGCCAGGAGGAGGGGAGTGGCCCTTGCAGCCCTGGGGCCTCATGGCCTCCTTGTCCCTGCTCAGCAGCCGGGCAGGTGCCACCCCATGGTCCTGCCCTTGGCATTGCACATCCCACATCCCAGTGCCCCAGGAAGAGGCCTGAGGAATGAGGCAGGGACAGGATGTCCCTTCCCAGGGGCTGGGGGTCAGGGTTTGGTCCTCTGGATTAAGGAAACAAGTCAAGGTTTATTCATCATTAGAACCACCTTTCCCTTGCTTGTCCATCCTTGTCATCACTGTCTGCAGATTTCTGCTCTAACTGGAACCTGGGGACACGTTCTCAGTTGTGTCCCACAGTGAGACTCATTAGCACCAGGAGAAACTTCAGTGTTTCAATCTCATTCTGACTTCTTGAAAAGTTGTTTGAACTTCCTCTCAGGGACTGAGTCTCATGTAAACAACATCAAACTCCCTTGAGGGTCATGAAATGCCTGGGGCTGTTACTGTGCTGCTGAGCTGGGCTGGGCTCCTGGCACACAGGGAGCTCCTGGCAAGCAAGAAGAGCTTCAAAGAGGCAGCTCTGCTGGTGAGCAGCTCCTCTGCACAGCCCAGCAGGGCTGAGGGCACTGCCAGGGCAGCTCAGGGACACCAGCAGGGCACAGACACAGCTTCAAGGGGCTCAGCACTGGCAGGATGGCTGAGAGCTCCCTGCAGGAGGAATCTTGGCAGGGCTGCACATGGTGAGTCTGTGGCTGCAGGGTAGTGCAGGGGCAGCTCCTGGAGGCATCTCCTAAAGCTGGCCCAGCCCCAGCTGATGGGATGGGTGAGCAGGGGCTGTTTTGGGGCACTTTGGAAGAGCTGTGAAGCCGGAGGTGCAGCCAGGGGTGCCCAGGGCTGTGGGGCAGAGCAGGGTCCTGCAGCCCAGGGTGCTGTGCTGGGCAGGGACTCTGCTGCCTGCCAGGGGCAGCTCTCAGCCGGCCCGGGGAGCTGCTGCCAGGGCTGGGGCAGAAGGGCTTTGGGCAAGGAGCAAACCTGGCAGGGGAGGGAGGATCTTTTCCATGTCTCACTGTTGCAGGGTCAGACCTGCTCACAGACCACTACATGATATTGGATGGAGAAGTTTTTGCAAAGCTCAGAAAAGACAGGGGCTACAGGAAAGGAATTAGTCCTGAGGTGTGTTTCCTGCTTAGGCATTGTAGCAGAGACATTGTTCTCTCAGTTCAGGAGGCTGCACTGAAATTCAAACTCTTTTACTGTCAGAGATGAATATTTCAGGTATGATCAGAAATGAGCACAGGATCTTGGACAGTGCTGAGCCTTCCCTTGGGGGTGGGCACTATAAGCTGAGTCCTTAGCAGTACATGACCAGAGCTGCTGCTCCTCACAGCACCCTCAGAAAACACAAACCAGAGAAAAGAAATGCCTTTCACTTGGAGGGGGTTTCCCTGAAAACTGCTCTGGCTTTGCTAAGAGGGGGCTGTCTTAATTGTTCTCTGTGCTTTCCTTTTCTGAACAGACCCTGTCCTATGGAGCAGCAAATGACCAACAGCAGCTCCCCCACCCAGTTCCTCCTCCTGGCATTTGCAGACAGGCGGGAGCTGCAGCTCCTGCACTTCTGGCTCTTCCTGGCCATCTCCCTGGCTGCCCTCCTGGCCAACGGCCTCATCCTCAGCGCCGTAGCCTGTGACCACCACCTGCACACCCCCATGGGCTTCTTCCTGCTCAACCTCTCCCTCACAGACTTGGGCTGCATCTGCACCACTGTCCCCAAAGCCATGCACAGTTTCCTCTGGGACACCACAACCATCTCCTACATGGGATGTGCTGCACAGCTCTTTTTCTTTGCCTTTTTCATGTCAGCAGAGTTTTCCCTCCTCACCATCATGTGCTACGACCGCTACGTTGCCATCTGCAAACCCCTGCACTACGGGACCCTCCTGGGCAGCAGAGCTTGTGCCCACATGGCAGCAGCTGCCTGGGCTGCTGGGTTTCTCAATTCTCTGTTGCACACAGCCAATACATTTTCCCTGCCCCTGTGCCAGGGCAATGCCCTGGGCCAGTTCTTCTGTGAAATCCCACACATCCTCAAGCTCTCCTGCTCACACTCAGGCTACCTCAGGGAAATTGAGCTTCTCTTGTTTACTGTCTCTTTAGGACTTGGTTGTTTCATTTTCATTGTTTTCTCCTATGTGCAGATCTTCAGGGCTGTGCTGAGGATCCCCTCTCAGCAGGGACGGCACAAAGCCTTTTCCACGTGCCTCCCTCACCTGGCTGTGGTCTCCCTGTTCCTCAGCACTAGCACATTTGCCTACCTGAAGCCCCCCTCCAACTCCTCCCCATCCCTGGATTTGGTACTATCAGTTCTGTACTCGGTGGTGCCTCCAGCACTGAACCCCCTCATCTACAGCCTGAGGAACCAGGAGCTCAAGGATGCCCTGAGGAAAATGATGACTGGATGCTTTTCAGAAGTAATAAAGCACCGGTTTTCTGGTGTGTAGCATTCAGAATGGGAGTCCTCAATGACCCAGCCTTCCTGCTCAGGTTTGTCGTGGAGGTCATCAGGTTCTTCTTGCAATAATTTTCTGTGCAATTAAATATTGTTATGCATCTGCCTTCTAATTTAGTGTCTACTCATTGAATTGGACCCAGAGATGTATAACTGATGAATTGTACTCTCTGTGTATTTAAACAAAATAAAGGACTATGCAGTGCCTTCTTTGTCCAAGACCCTTTTTCTTAGCTGTTCCTAAAGGACAGCACACTGCAGGACAGGGGGTATTTGCAAATGGGAAGGGGACAATAATCCCAGCCCAGCAGCACTGCCAGGGAGCAGCAGCGCTTGGTCTTTGCAGAGCTGCTCTCTTGCCACTTCCACACTGTCCTCCTGAGCCCCTTTCTCGCTGTAAGGCCTGAGTGCTCTCTGAGCACAGTCCTGGGGACTGGAAGCCCTTGGGGCACAGGCAGGGACAGGCCCTGGGAACTTGTGAAGCAGAGCTGGGGTCCCTTCCAGAATCTCCAGGATGCTGTGGGAACTTCTGAGGGCAGTGCATGGACTGGGTCACTGCTTCTGTGACCTTGCTCCAGGGCTGGAACTCTCCTGCAGTGTCCCCATGACACTCCTGCTCTCTGCTTTCCAGGTTTCATTTTCAGATCCAGTCTTCCCTTCCTGTTCCCAGGGACATCCTGGGAGTGCTTCAGAGCTGCCATCCTGGGGCAGCTCCTGCCCAGCGTGGGCAGGCACAAGGTCTCTCCAGCTGCTCCTCTCCCCTCCCCAGTGCCACTGTTTTCTGCAGCCTCCTCATCCTTGCCCAGTACAGCCCTCCTGGCACAGTTGGACACAGCCCTTGTTCTACCCCCTCCTCAGGCACCTGCCCAACCCCCTCAGCTCCAGCCAGAGGGCCAGAAACCTTCAGGGCAGGGAGGTACCAGGAAAATGCTGAGCAAACCTTTCAGCTGCGCTCAAATCCAATTGGAGGGGTTGGACTCGAGGAAGAAATCCCTTCTTATTTTCCAGAACCACCAGGACAGCCTGTGTTGTGTCCTGGGCACTCCTCTGGAAGTGTGGGCTTTGGAAATGATTTTGGTGTCAGGGATATTGAGAAGGCTGGGCAGTGTCACTGGGAGACCTCTCCCAAACCCTTGGAAAGGCCAGAGCCATCCCAGAGCTTCCTGGGGCCTTGGCAAAGGCAGACATGGAACCAGTCTGCAAACAGGGCAGCAAGGAGGGTTGGAAGAGTTCCAGACTGCTCAGGTTCAGCAGGGAAGGGGATAGGGTAAGTCCTCCTGCAGCCATTCCCAGGCATGGGAAGGACAAGGCAGGGATTGCAGAACCCCTGTGGGAGGGAATAGAAGGGGATGTTGTGTGCCCACACTTTATCAAGGCCCTTGACGTGGTCTGCTGTGGTCTCCTTATGGCCAGACTGGTGAGAGCTGGACTGAAGAAGTGGAAGATGTGGTGGGTGGGAAGCTGGCTGAATGAAGAGTGTCAAATCAAATCCATGGTACAAAGTCCTCTTGGCAGCAACTTCCTGGTGAAATCCCTCAGTGACCAGCCCTTGAACACCACTGTAGAACATCTTTATTATCTCTCTGTACAATGGGACAAAATGTATTTTCAAGTCCTTTGTGGATGATGCCAAATTTCAGGGAGCCCTTGAGCAACCTGTCCTGGTTTAAAAACACATATTGAGGTGGGAACTCCAATCAAATGAATTCACTCCTCTTTTATTCCCCTCCAATACAGGGAGACAAAATACAAGGAGGTATAAGTGAAAAAATACAAGTTTACTGACAAGAAATAGAGCAGCAAAAACAGCAATACCAACAAAACAGTTCAAAGCATCAGCAGAGAGAGAAATTGTCTCCTCTCTCTCCCCCTGCCCCAATTCACTTTTGTAAAGAGATGAAAACAGGGATCAACACGTGCTTCCCTTCCCCCTTTTCCTCCTGAATGAACAAAGAACAAAAACCAAAACCATGGGAAAGAGGGGGCAAAGCAAAATCTGGGAAACTCTCTGGTCTGAGATCAGTTGTGCTGCCCAAGAACACACTGACTCCAGAGGTGTCCAAGCGGGGCAGAGCCGGCGACTCCGGTCCGTGCGGCGGCGGGGGGGAGGCAGCGGCTCTGCTTGATCCCATGGAGTTCTGGGGAGGCACAGTGGCCCCTTGGTTCCACGAGGTTCTGAGATATCTCAGAGTTCCTTTTGTTCCAAAGAGACCCCACATGTCACAATGGTCCCTTGGTTCCATGAGATTCCACAGTGTCCTTGCATTCCTTTGGTTCCATGAGGCCCTGCAGTGTCACGGTGCCACTTGATTCCGTGACATTACAAAGAATCAGAATGGCCCCTTGATTTAAGGCCAACTGCACATGGGGCTGCCTTAGGGGGAGTGTGGGCACCCAGACAAGGGAGTTGTCACCCCCCTGGACTCAGCCCTGGGGTCACCACATCTGGACTGGTCTGTCTGCCTGTGAGGTTCCCCATTCTGGAGCAATGAGGAAGAACTGGAGAGGGTCTAGAGGAGACCTGACAGGATGGAGCTTTTCTCTGTATTGGAAATAGAATGAAATCTCCACAAAGAGTAGCATGGAAGGTTCAGACTGAAGGTGAGGAAAAAGAACTGTCACTCAATGGGGACCCTTGTGCTGCAAGAGGTCACCCAGAGGGAGTCAGGATCAGCCCATGGCTTTGTGTTCCAGGGAACAGCCAGAGCTGGTGCAGAGCCATCAGGGAGGGTCTAGAAATGCTGCTGGGAGGGGGTGGGAAAGCAGGAGGGGTGTGTGCAGCCTGCAAGGCCAGAGCAGCAGCAGGGCCAGGGCAGGACAGCCTGCAGGAGAGATGGCCAAGGGCTCTGGCAGGGCTGCAAGGCCCAAAGGCACCCAGGCCTTTGTCCCCTTGCCTCTGGCAGCTGCCTCTGCCACTCAGGCCACCACAAGACACTTGCCTGGCAGGTTCTGCACTTGGTTTCTGCCTCGCCCCTCCCTCAGGAGCCTGGCAGGGGTTGTCCAGTGTTTGGGCCTTTGTTGTTCCTCCCCCTCCCATCCCAGTGCCCCCCAAACAGCCCTGAGCCAGCCGGGAGGGACAGGATCTGCTGGGCCAGGGCCTGGGGCTCAGGCCTTGGCCTTTGTGCTCCACAAAACCAAGGCAGGCTTTGCTCAGCATTGCAGGGGCCTGCCCAGAGCCTTTGTCTGCCTGCACTCCTGGCCTCCAAGGAGCTGCTCCAAGGAGTCCCTGGGGAGGCTTTGGCAGTGCCTGCCCTCAGTGGGGCCCAGCAATGCTTCAAGGCACTTGCACTTTGGCTTCTGACTTCTTCAGCAGCTGCTTCAATCTTCTCTCAGCACCTCAGGATCATGGGCTGGGCTGCAAACACACCGTGGGGCTCATTAAAATGCAGAAATCCCTCAGGATCTCTTTGTTTTCCTTTAATTGTCTTCGAGGCAATTTCAAAACAAGTCTTTGAAGTTTGTAATTTTTTTGTTTTAATTCAATTATGGATGTTTTTTAGTTCAGAGAAGAGGTGATAGAGGTGTTCTCCAAGTGATCTTGATGCTGAGTGTCTTCTCAGGAGATCCACAGTGACCCTGTATGATCAGCCTTGCTCCTCACCCCCCAACCTCACCAGTTCTGACATGGCCCATCTTGGACTGACAGCTGATGCAACTCCAAACACACTGTGGGACCCATTAAAACACTGAAAAACAAATTATTTCCCTTCATTTATTTTTCTTCAAGTCTTCACGTTTTCTACAGTTAATTAGAGTTGTTTTGTAGTTTAACTAAGGAGGAAGATTTTAAAGTGGAAGTCACGAAAAATTAATTTTTTTTGATGAAAGGGAATCATTTACACAGAGCCTTGGGATACAAGAGGGTCAGGCCACAAAGGATTTGGATACAAAGACACTGACCAACTGAACAGTTATCAAGTGATTCAATAGCATTTGCTACAATTTTAACAGTGACTGAATTATAGATTCACAACAACATTCACACCACAGTCAATTCACACCCACACCCAGGCAGAGATGTGTGGACACATCAATAGCTGGGTGCGCAAAGGTCCCTCTCCCAAATTCTCCTTGTTGTCAGGGAAACACTGCCACAAATCCCTTTGTGTTTGCCAACAGACAAGGGTCACAGCTGGAGGAGTGTTTGTTGAGGGGGATCAGAATTGTCCTGGGCATCAGGGAGGGTCTTTGGAGTGTTGGAAACTGGAGGGTTCCCGAACTGGGAGAGGCTGCCAGAGGTGTCCCACTGAGAGGGAGGTGCTGGGGAGCTGCCAGGGCCTCCCTCAGCCCTGCTGGTTGTGGGCTCCCAAGGGGACTGGCTTTAGTTATCTGCTGAATTTCCATCCTGGTGTCAGGAATGACTGGAGTTTCCCAAATATTTGGGAATTCTATCCAATCTGTTCCATTTGGGCTACAATTCAGGCAGGGAATATTCCAAGGCTTTCATGGGATGACTGATTATCCTGTGTTCCCCAGATGTTCCACTCTGGATTGTTCCCACCTTTATCATCCAGGAGCACCTGGTCCAGTCCAGGGACACTTCCCCACACCCCTGGTCCAGTCCAGGGGCTCTTCATTGCTCAGCTGGTTTGGTCAAGGCTTGTCAGGAGCTTCTGAGATCATCGACCAGGCCTGAGGACAATGGGGGGATGCACCACCAAAGAGGCTTCTAAGAAAAAAGAGGACAAACTTTTTGGGGGGACATTTTTGAGCAATCTCCACAGTGTTTGCAGATGTACACATGGTGCTCATAGTCTAAGATAGTCACAGTGATATGTTTTATCAAGGCCTATTTGCAGAACACAGGGCAATGGATTTAAACTGAAATAAGGGAACTTCATAATTATTTACCATATTCATAATATTTACCAAAGGGGATGGCAAGAACTGCAGCAGGGTCTCAGAGAAGTGGATGTCCCATCCCTGGATTTGTTCAAGGTCAGGAACTTTGAGCAGCCTCAAATAGTGAAGATGTCACTCTCCCTGTCCAGGAGTTTGGACCACACGAGTTTTTTTGTATCCCTTCCAAGCCAAATCATTCTGTGATTCTTTGAGTCTAATATCCCAAACTCCTACTCCAAAGAATTTCCATGTTGAGGACATGAATTACCATGTTTTGAAGAAGCTATTCTAAGCCCAAAATGTAAAAAATTAATTCCAAGGTATCTGTATGAAACTTTAATCAAGTGGGTCAATGGCAGAACCTCTCGGGGTGACCCTGCAGCTGAGGATGGAGGATTTGGCCTCGGGGTCTGAGACTCGTGATGGGCAGCCAGAAAGGATGTTTAGGGACTGGGCAAGACTTGTCATGAGATGTCTAGGAAAGAACCAAAGCAAGGGGAGGATCACAATGCTCACTGGAGGAATAAGCACGAGAAAACAGAGAGCAAAGAGGCTGAAAAAGCTGGTCATGGTAAACAGGAGGCTGGTCAAGACACGTCCCTGGCTGTGCCCTGCAAGTGATCCCCACAGCCTGTCCCCTTTTCTTAAGAACTCCATTGCCAAGAAGTTTCTGTGGGGAGGGACCTCTCTGCTCCTGGCACAGACTGTGGTTCAAGTTGCAACCACTGCAGCAGGAACCACAACTAGTCAGATCTTGTGTTCTCTGGGGGGCCAGACTCTGCCCAGACTGGTGTGTGTGTGTGTTGGAAGCACAAAAGAGTGAAGGAAATGCCAAGTTAAAGACACAATGTAGCCTGACTTTGTCCCTAAGTAGGGGCTGAGAATTGGACACAACATGTGCAGGGACAGATGGAGGGGTTTGTCCCCCTGACCCTGCCCAGAAGGGACACCTTTCAGGAAGGGTTGTGGCCTTGGCTGCGCTGAGTGTTGACCCGGGCAGTGCAGCTTGGGATTGCAGTGGCACTGTCAGGGCTCTGCAGAGCTACATCACAGCTCCCTGTGACATCACACCTCCACTGTGTTATCACATCTGCCCTATGGTGTCACATCCATCATATGACATCACACCTCTCCTGTGATATCATATCATCCCTGTGTCGTCCTGTCCTCCTGTGACATCACATCGTCCCTGTGGCATCACATCTCCCCTATGACATCACACCTCCCTGTGGGAAATGACTGGATGGTAGGCCTTGAATTTGAGCAGTTGCAGCTCTGAAGTTGCAGAGGAATGTAAACAACTCTAAGGAAATATTTATTGCAATGCTGGACAGAACAAACGTAATGCAGCTGAGACCAAAGGTCACCAGTCCAAATGTGTTTAGTGTCACCAATGAAAGTATGTACAGTGCCTTCTGTGTTACCAATGAAAGTATGTACAGTGTTTTAAGTTGGAGACTTTTAATCAATTATGTTGTATGATAGTATGATAGTATACAAAGAGTATAAATGGAGCATTTGAGAGCAATAAAGTAGCCGTGTGCCTTTCCCTGCTATCTGAGTGCATTCTTGGCCATCGTCACCTCCCCATGACATCACAGTTGCCCCGTGACATCACATCTTCCCTGTGATGTCACATCTCTCCTGTGATCTCATATCATCCCTGTGACATCCCATGCTTGCCTGTGACATCACACCTCCCCTGTGACATCATATCTCCCGTATGGCGTAACATCAATCATATATCATACCTTTTCTGTGACATCACACTTCCCATGTGACATCACAGCTCCCTGTGGCATCACATCCTTCCTGTGACATCAGTGCTTCTCTATGACATCACATCCATCATATGACATCACATCTATCCTGTGATATTATATCATCCCTGTGAAATTACATCCTCCCTGTGATATCACAGCTCTCCTGCAACATCACAGCTCCCCTGCAACATAACATCTTCCTGTGACATCACATCTCCCTATGACGTCACATCCATCATATGACATCACATCCATTATATGGCATCACAGCTCCCCTGTGACATCACATCCAGTGACATCCAGATCCATCCCAAGGTTGGGGGTGTGTGTGAGACAGGCAGAACCACAAATGCCTGCACAGCCCAGAGCAGTCAGTGTGGGGCTGTGCTTGCTGCTGCAGAGACCCCCAGGGAACAAACCCAGGCAGGCATTTGGGGGACTGTGTGTGTGTCCCTAAGGAGGACACTTGCCTTATTATTGCTTATTATTTGTAATATCTTATAGATCTATCATACAACACCTAAGGATGGATTCTATAGAATCTGTGCCATAGATATTTGGGTTGGGTCTGGCTGAGCTGCAGTTCAGTTCCCCACAGCAGCTCTCCCAGGGCTGGCCTTGGCATTGGCAGCTGGAAGGGGGTTGAGAACACCCCAGTGTTTTGGCCACTGCTGAGCACAGCACCAACACTGGGACATTCCTTCCTTGGCTGAGGGCAAGAGCCTGGCAGGGGACCCAAGTAGGCCAGTTGAGCCCAACTGACCCAAGGGACATTGCAGCCCATGGGAGGGCAGCTCAGCTCTAAAAGCTGAGGCCGGAGCAGGAGGGGGGCATTCATTGTCTGATGGCTGCCTGCTGAGGAACCGTCCCACAGACCCAAGCCCTGCTCCTGGGGAGTGGCCGACCATGGCTGCTCATGGGAAGCAGAGAACAAACCCTGCTGTCTTTTGCTTTAAATAAACTGTCTTATCCCAACCCACCAGTTGTTTTTTTTCCCACGTTACTCCCTCCCCTGTCCTACTGAGAAGGGGAGTAATAGAGCAGCTGGGAGGGCACCTGGTGTCCAGCCAAAGTCAACCCATCACACACCTGAACACTTCCAGAGACTCCATCACCTCCCCGGGCTACTTGTTCCAATGCCTGAACACTCTCTTAGTGGAAAAAGGGGTTTAGAATATCTAATCTAAGCCTCACCTGATGCACCTTAAGGCCGTTTCCTCTCTTCCTGTCACTAAAGGCTTTGCAGAAGAGACCGATCCCCACACCCACTAAAACCTCCTTTCAGGTCATTGCCGAGAGCAATGAGGTCCCCCCTGAGCCTCCCCTTCTCCAGACTCAACCAGCCCAGTTCCCTCAGCCGTCCCTCAGCAGACATGTTTTCCAGAGCCTTCCCCAGCTCCGTTCCCTTCTCTGGACACGCTCCAGCCCCTCAAGGGCCTTTTGGCACTGAGGGGCCAGAACTGGACACAGCACTCCAGGTGGGGCCTCCCCAGTGCCCAGCACAGAGGGGCAATCAGTTCTCTGCTCCTGCTGACCACACTCTTCTCCACAAAGGCCACGATGCCCTTGGCCTTCTTGCCCCCCTGGGCACTCTCTGCCTCATATCCAGCCCCTGTCAAGCAGCACCCCCAAGTCCCTTCCTGCTGAGCAGCTCTCCAGCCCCTTCCCCCAGCCTGGAGTGTTCCAGGGTGTTTTTGGGACCCAAGTGTAGGCCCCGACACTTGACCTTATTGATCCAGCCTGTCCAGATCGCTCTGCAGAGCCTTCCTGCCCTCCAGCACATCCACACTCACACAGAACCTTGTGTTGTCCATGACTTTCCTGAGGGGGCACTCGATCCCCTGGCCCAGATCATCCACAATGATGTGAAACAGGAGCAGCCCCAACCCTGAACCCTTGGGAACCCCACTACTGACCGGCCCCACCTGAATTTCCTTCCATTCCCCACCACTCCCTGGGCCATCAGACACTTTGTCACCCAGCAAACAGTTCCCCGGGCAAGCCATGAGCAGCCAGTTTGTGCAGGAGATGCTGGAGGAGATGGTGCCAAAGGCTTTCTGGAATTCCACAGAGACACATCCCCAGCCTTTCCCTCAGCTGCTGAGCAGGTCCTTTGTGAGAGAAGGAGATGAGGTTGGTCAGGCAGGACCTGCCTTTCCCAACCCCACACTGGCTGGGCCTGATCGCCCAGTTGTCTTAGGGCACCTGGGCACAGCTCCCAGAGCTTTAAGATTTCCTTCTTAAAGTACCTCCAGCCTTCCTGGACTCTTTTGTTCTTCAGGACCGACTCCTAAGGGACTCCATCCATCATTCTCCCGGGAACTCCGAAGCCTGCCTGCCAGGTGTCCAAGGGGTCAGTTCTGCTGCCCCCTCCTTCCTTCCCCCACAATGGAAAACTCCCTCATTTTGGGTCCCTGTGCCCCAGACAGCTCCGACCACCACCTCACCCACCAGTCCCACAATCATGGAATGCTTTGGCTTGGGAGGGGCCTTCAGGAGCATCTCAGCACCCTCATGGTCAAGAATACCTTTCTACTATCTCCTCCAACCCTTCCCTCCATCCATGTGAAGCCACTGCCTTTTGTCCTGTCACTCCAGGCCCTTGTCCAAAGTCTCTCTCCCTCTTTCTCATTGGCTCCCTTCACGCAGTGGAAGGCCACAATTAGGTCACCCCAAAGCCTTCTCTTCTCCAGCCTCAACAATCCCATTTATCTCAGCCCGGAGATATTTCTGAACCTCCCAGAATCCAGGGGCCATTGGGACCCTGCAGAACCTCCTGCATTCAAGTGCTCCTTGTGAAACTGCAGGCTCTCCTGGAACCCAAGGATTCCTGGAACACTGCAGAGCTCACAGAACCAAGGGGCCACTGTCCCACTGCAGCTCCTTCTGAAGCACAAGGGACCCTGGGACAATGGGAAATGTCCGAGAATCCAAAGGGCATTTGGGGACTGCAGGGCCTCATGGAAGTAAAGGAAGCTTTGGAGACTGTGGAAGCTCATGGAATCCAGGGGGCATTGTGACACGTGGGGCCTCCTGGAACCAAAAGAACCCTGAGAATTTCTGTGGGAACAAGTTAAGGCAGCAGCAGCTGCATTCAGTTAATCAGGATCAACAAGGAGTGTTTTGGCCCTGACTGGTGTTTTCCATCCAGAGAGTGCTGTTTGCCAAAGTGGAAACCACTTGGAATGCTCTGCATGGCAGCCTGTGTTTTTCCCTGGTGGCTGAACACAGCCAGCACATGAGGGGAGGGGAATGTGTGGGATCAGGGCACTGCTTTGGGGCCATGCTGGGAATTCCAGTGGACTAAAAGACAAAGCCCAGGCGCTGTTTCCAAAGGAACCCCAATGAAAGGGGGACGCCGGAAAGATGGGTGGACAAGTCCCAAAATGGAACTCTGTGTGTGCAGCCTCATTTTCTCCTTCAGTGCCCACAGGAGAGAGGGTAAACAGTGGGGGTTGGGACCCCAAAACTGTTCAGGGGGGAAATGGGGGATTGAGGGGACAATGGGAATATGGAAGGAACAGGGAGAAGGGTGGAAAAGGGGGGGTGGTCTGGTGGGCCGGATGGTCTAATGGGGGTCTTTGGGCACAGAGGGGTTGGGAAAGGGGGGTGGCCTCCCTGTGCTCCCAACTTCCTGTGAGGTGCTGGATCCAATCTCAGCCTTGGATTATGCCAACAGTTTCAGTTTAAAGGAATTACAGAGGTGTGACTGAATCAATTTTGTACTCCAGGTTAAAGGATGGTAAATCAGATCTATTGATAGAAATGAATTTATTTAGAGTTACAAATGATCACACAAAACATCTTCATCAGAATTATTTACTGCACAATACAAACACTAAAACAACCACGAGCACAGGACAAGATAGGATAGTGCTCTACACTAAAGCAATTGTTGAAGCAATTCTATTCAAGCTGGCAGAAAAGCAATGATTATTAATTAGAGATGGATGGAACTCCCCCAGACCAACACTGGTGGGGAGATCTCTGCTCTCAGACTCAAGGAGTGACCTTAGTGGGTCCCCAGCCAAGGCAGGAATCTCCACACATCCCCAGGAAGGGTTCTGTTGGAAGAACCTGCCCCTGGGAAAGGGGACTGGCCCTTTCTGGTCAAAAGGGATGGACTGACAGTCACTGGACTCCAGGGGTTGCCTCCCCATCAGGGGGTTCATTGGGGATGGAAGCAGCGGTTGAAGCTCTTCCCGCAGTCGGGGCACTGGTGGGGCTTCTCTTACCGGTGGGTCCGTTGGTGTCTGGTCAAGGTAGAGCTGTGGGGGAAGCTCTTCCCACACTCCCCACACTTGTAGGGCCTCTCCCCGGTGTGGATGCGCCGATGGGTGATGAGGGTGGAGTTCCGGTTGAAGCCCTTCCCGCAGTCGGTGCAGCGGAAGGGCCTCTCATCCGTGTGTGTCCGCTCATGCCTGAGGAGAGTTGAGCTGCGCTGAAACCTCTTCCCACATTCCAAGCACTTGTAGGGCCGTTCCCCAGTGTGGATGCACTGGTGGGTGTGGAGGGTGGAGCTGTCCCTGAAGCTCTTCCCACATTCCCTACACATGTAGGGCTGTTCCCCTGTGTGGATCTGCTGGTGTCGGATCAGGTGGGAACTGTTCCTGAAGCTCTTCCCACATTCCAAGCACCTGAAGGGCTTCTTTCTAGTGGGAGGTTGCCTTAGGACCACCAGGTCAGAGGTCCCGCTGAAGCTCTGTCTGCCTTCCTGGCACAGGCTGGGACTTTCCTCCTCAGAGCACCCTGGGCTGGCTTTGGAGCCCCTCCTGCGGGGGGATCTCCGGCCCTTTTCCTCCCCGCTGCCTTCCTGCGCCGGGGAGCCCTTCAAAACGGCCTCTCCCACCAGGGTCTCACGGGGGGATTTGTCCTCCGGGCTCTCCGTCCTCAGCTCGGGGCCTGGGGCAGGAAGCAAGAAGGACAGGCAGGGGATTTGCCTCCGGCCCACAGGGAAGGCCAAGGACATCCCCCCAACTCCAGCCCCGGCAGGACGGCGGCGCCAGCGGGGTTGTCCTGCAGCCGGGGCCATGCTGGGCTGACAGAGCCAGCACAACACCCGCCCAAAGGGACACTGACTTCCTCCTCACCTGCCTGGGGGGCCCAAGGCATCTTCCTCTTCCTCGCAGCCTCCTCCTCCATCCGCCCAAGCTTTGGGAAGGACAAATCCTGATGGGGGGAAAACAAGGGCTGAGTGTGTTGGCTTGGGGGTTCCTCCTGCCCAAGTCCATCTCTAGAACTCACTGGGCATCCTGTGTCCATAAAAACCTCCAAAACACCAAGACTCAGCCCAGAAAACCCCAAATCATCGAGATTCAGGCAAAAGCCTATAAGAAATAGTGAGAAGACTCCTGCCCCCCCCAAACTGAAAAAAGTTGAGATTCACCTAAAAAATACTCTAAAATATGAAGATGAGCCCAAAAAAATTCTCCTAAGATTTCCCCTTCTCTGGTTTCCCCCCTTTATGGTTCAGAGAGTCTCTCCTGTCTGGGATGCTGGGGGTTCTACCTAGAGATGCTGGGAGTGTTGGGGGTCCCAAGGCTCCCTTCTCCTCTGATTCTCGCCTTCGGGATGCTGCATTCCCAGAAATTCCCCCTCTCCAGGTTCTCCACTTTGTTGTCCTAGGGGATCCCAGGGGTCCCCACTGTCCAGGCTTCCCCTTCTCCGTGCCCCCCCTCACCAGGCTCTCAGGGGCCCTCTGAGAGGGCACTGGGAGGGACTGGGGGGGAACTGGGGCACACTGGGGGGCACTGGGGAGTTACCTGGGGATACCAGGACACACGGGGGGACACTGGCAGGTTACTGGGCCATACTGGGGGTTACTGGGTGCTCACTGCAGGATCACTGGGCCATACTGGGGGGCAGTGGGAGGTCACTGGGACACACTGGCTGGTCACTGAGGGGGTTACTGGGCCGTACTGAGGGTCACTGGGAGGTCACTGGGATCCCCTTACATGGATGTGGTACATCTCCCACCCCGGATTTTTGGGGGCATCCATAGGACCCCTCCCCTGGGGGTTGGAGGATCCCTTGAAACCCAATGCTGGGCTTTAGGGGACCCTGTAAAATCCCCTCAAAACCCCTGAAATTCCCCCCTGGACCCATCGAAACCTCCTCAAGGACCCCTCATCCCTCCCCAGCACCCTCTAAACCCTCTCAGTGACCCACAAAACCCACCTGAGACTCCCCAAGCCCATTCAGGGACCCCCAATCCCCCCCACGGGCCCTCCAAACCGTCTGGGACACCTTAAACCCTCCTAGAGACCCCAAAACTGCCTCGAAGGTCCCCGCAAAGCCTCCCAGGAACCCAAAACCTCCCAAGCGACCCCCAAAGCCCACCTGGGACACCTCAAATCTTCTCAGAAAACAAAACCCACATCAGAGCCCCCCAAAACCCTCCAGGGACCTTCAACATCCCCCCCGAGTCCTTTCAGGGACCCCTCACAACGTCCCCGGGAACCCCCGAGCCCCCCGCTAAACCCTCCCGAGCCCTCCAGGCTTTCCACCCACACCCGCGCTCCCCGCAGCCCCCGAGGGGATCCCCAGACCCCGCTCTCGCCGCCCCCCCGCCAACTCACCCACGAAGTGCAGCGGCCGCAGGCGAGTCCTCCTCACTCCCGACCACGAGGCCAAAATGGCGTTCGCTCCGCGCGCCCTCCGCCTTTACAGACCCGCCCCGCAGCCAATCAGCGCGCGGCCACGGCCCCTGCCCGCCCCCCGCCTGCGCGGGGCATTGTGGGAGTTGTAGTCCTTGCGGCGGGGGAGGATCGGACTTTTTTTGTTTTTCTCTTTCTTTATTTTCTCTTTTTTCTTTCTTTCTTTATTTTCTTTCTTTTTTCTTTCTTCTTTCTTTTATCCTCTTTTTCTTTTTTTCTTTCTCTGCAGGGGTTTGCAGATGGCAACGTAGCGGTCGTAGCACATGATGGTGAGGAGGAAATACTCTGCTGAGATGAAGAATAGAAAGAAAAAGGCCTGTGCAGCACATCCCATGTAGGAGATGGTTGTGGTGTTCTGGAGGGAATTGTGCATGGCTTTGGGGACAGTGGTGCAGATGCAGCCCAGGTCTGTGAGGGAGAGGTTGAGCAGGAAGAAGCCCATGGGGGTGTGCAGGTGGTGGTCACAGGCTACGGCGCTGAGGATGAGGCCGTTGGCCAGGAGGGCAGCCAGGGAGATGGCCAGGAAGAGCCAGAAGTGCAGGAGCTGCAGCTCCCGCCTGTCTGCAAATGCCAGGAGGAGGAACTGGGGGATGGAGCTGCTGTTGGACATTTACTGTTCCTTAGGACAGGGTCTGTTCAGAAAAGGAAAAGACAGGGAACAATTAGGAGATATGCCTCTCAGCAAAGATACTCCATCTTTCATAGTAATCCCCCCAAACCATTTGTATTTCCCTTTAGCTGGTTCAGAGTGGTGTGAACAGCAAGAATTCTGCCCATGTGCTGCCAAGGGCTCAGCTCTGCTCTGCTGCAGTGGCGACATGGAGCTGGTTTGTGACAGCTCTGATGATCACAAGGGATGTCAGATGTAACCCACCTTTAATAGAAAAGCTCCATTTCTGACCCCCTTACTCACAAGAGTGTGGTCTGCAGAACAGAGGTTTCTATTCTCTTTAGAATAATTCTTCTTTAGATATGTTCCACCATTAAATCTTCAGGGTGTTCTTTTTAGGAGTAAAAATTCCCATTTTTATTGCTAAAAATTTGAAGAATCTTTAGAAAAGACAAGAGACAAAAGGGCTCAAGTCTCTGTGGTTAAAAGCAGAGCCAGGAGAGCTGCAGAGTCCTTTAGCCTGTTTCCCATCTGCCCTGCTCTTTACCTTGTGCTGCATTCACTTTGATTTCACACAAACAAATATTGAAAACTACATCTACAATGCAGTGATGAGAGCAGGACAATGTTGTTTCCAAGCTCAGCTCTGTGAAGTGCCCCCTGTGCCAGCCCAGAGGTGCAGCTGTGCTGGACAGAGCAGGACAGGAGCCCTCCTGCAGAGAAGCCAAGGGCTGGGACAGGAGAGTGCCCACCCCCAAGGGAAGGCTCAGCACTGCCCAGGATCCTGTGCTCATTTCTGATCCTGCCTGAAATATTAATCTCCGAGAGGAAAAGAGTTTGAATTCCAGTGCAGCTTCCTGACCTGAGAGAACAATGTCTCTGCTACAATGCCTAAGCAGGAAACTACCATCAGGACAAACTCCTTTCCTGTAGTCCCTGCCTTTTCTGAGCTTTGCAAAAAATTCTCCATTCAGTATGGTGTAGTGGTCTGGAGCTGTGAGCAGGTCTGACCCTGCAACACTGAGACATGGAAAAGATCCTCCCTCAGCTGCCAGGTTTGCTCCTTGCCCACAGCCCTTCTGCCCCAGCCCTGGCAGCAGCTCCCTGGGCCGGCTGAGAGCTGCCCCTGGCAGGCAGCAGAGTCCCTGCCCAGCACAGCACCCTGGGCTGCAGGACCCAGCTCTGCCCCACAGCCCTGGGCACCCCTGGCTGCACCCCCAGCTTCACAGCTCTTCCAAAGTGCCCCAAAACAGCCCCTGCTCACCCATCCCATCAGCTGGGGCTGGGCCAGCTTTAGGAGATGCCTCCAGGAGCTGCCAATGCACTGCCCTGCAGCCACAGACTCACCATGTGCAGCCCTGCCAAGATTCCTCCTGCAGGGAGCTCTCAGCCCTCCTGCCAGTGCTGAGCCCCTTGAAGCTGTGTCTGTGCCCTGCTGGTGTCCCTGAGCTGGCCTGGCAGTGCCCTCAGCCCTGCTGGGCTGTGCAGAGGAGCTGCTCACCAGCAGAGCTGTCTCTTTGAAGCTCTTCTTGCTTGCCAGGAGCTCCCTGTGTGCCAGGAGCCTGGCCCAGCTCAGCAGCACAGCAACAGCCCCAGGCATTTCATGACCCTCAAGGGAGTTTGATGTTGTTTACATGAGACTCAGTCCCTGAGAGGAAGTTCAAACAACTTCTCAAGAACTCAAAATGAGATTGAAACAATGAAGTTTCTTGTAGTGCTAATGAGTCTCACTGAGGGACACAACTGAGAACGTGTCCCCAGGTTCCAGTTAGAGCAGAAAAGTGCAGACAGTGATGACAAGGATGGACAAGCAAGGGAAAGGTGGTTCTAATGATGAATAAACCTTGACTTGTTTCCTTAATCCAGAGGACCAAGCCCTGACCCCCAGCCCCTGGGAAGGCAGATCCTGTCCCTGCCTCATTCCTCAGGGCTCTTCCTGGGGCACTGGGATGTGGGATGTGCAATGCCAAGGGCAGGACCATGGGGTGGCACCTGCCAGGCTGCTGAGCAGGGACAAGGAGGCCATGAGGCCCCAGGGCTGCAAGGGCCACTCCCCTCCTCCTGGCATCAGGGGCACAGACAGCAGCCATGGCCAAAGGCCTGCAGAAGGTGGCTCTGTCAGGGCCTTTCAGCTTCTCCCCATGCCTGTCTCCTCTCCAGCCCAGGCTGTCCTACGGTGTCCATGCCCTGCCCCTTTCCCTGCAGGCTGTCGTCATCCCCCCGGCTGCCCCACCTGGCTGGCACCTTCCTGCACTGACATCTCTGCGTCCTCCCTGGCTCTTCCTGCACACACAAAGCCTTGGGCTCATCCAGACTCCTTCTGGGTGATGTGTTGCGCCACAGCACTGCCCTCAGAGTGAAACTCCTTTCTTTGTTTCCATTCTGGACCTCTCCAGCTGAACTTGGCAGTATTTCTTTATTTCTAATTCTCTTTTCTGCTATGACAAAAGGATCCACAATCTCTAAATCCTCCCTTCAAGCCCTCTCAGGCCTGTCCTGTACTGTCCTCAGTCTTCACACCACTGAGGCCACAGCTCCTTAGCCCCTCTCTAGTGCTCACGTGCTTGAGACCTTTCAAGTCCATCTTGGGAGATCTCTGGGCACTCAAGATGTTTTTGCAGATGAAAATGTCGTGCTTATAGTCTAAAGAAATTCCAGGGATACTTTTTGCCAAGGCCTGTAGTGGCAGAATATGGGGCAGTGGCTTTGAATTGAAAGAGAAGAGTTTTATATTGGATAATAAGAGGAAAGATTTAGCAATAAGGGCGGCAAGAACTGGAACAGGTTTCCAGAAAAGTGGATGTCCCATCACTGCATTTGTCTAGGGTCAGGGACTGTGAGTAACCTGAATTAGTAAAAGATGTCACTGCCCATGTCCAGAGACTTGGACCACATGACCTTCTAGCTCCCTTCCAAGCCAAATAATTTTGTCATTCTTTTGAGTCTGAAGTCCCAAACTCCTTCTCCAAAGAATTTCCATTTCTTGGGCATGAATTGCCATGTTTTTGGAGAAACCCTTCTAAGTTCAAAAGATAAAAAATTAATTCAAAGGAAGTTCCAATGTATCTGTAGGAAACTTGAAGCAAGTGGGTCAATGGCAGAACCTCTAAGGGTGACCTTGCAGCTGAGGATGGGGGATTCAGACTCGGACTCTGAGACTCATGATGGGCAGCCAGAAAGGGCATTTGGGGACTGGCAAGACTTGTCATGGGATGTCTAGGAAAGAACCAAAGTTAGGATAGGATCCCAGTAGTTTCTGAAGAACCAAGCATGAGAAAACAGATAGAAAAATGCTGAAAAAGCTGGTCATGATAAACAGGAGGCTGGTCAAGACATGTCCCTGGCTGTGCCCTGCAAGTGATCCCCACAGCCTGTCCAGTTTTCTTGATAACTCCATTGCCAAGAAGTTTCTGTGGGGAGGGACCTCTCTGCTGTTGGTACAGATTGTGGCCCAAGTTCCAGCCACTGCAGCGGGAGCCACAAATAGTCAGGTCTTGTGTTTTTTGGAAGACCAAACTCTGCCCAGACTGGTGTGCGTGTGTGTGTTGGAAGCACAAAAGAGTGAAGGAAATGCAAAGTTAAACACCCAATGTAGCCTGACTTTGTCCCTAAGTGGGGGATGAGAATTGGACACAACATGTGCAGGGACAGATGGAGGGGTTTGTCCCCCTGGCCCTGCCCAGAAGGGACACCTTTCAGGAAGGGTTGTGGCCTTGGCTGTGCTGAGGGTTGACCCAGGCAGTGCAGCTTGGGATTGCAGTGGCACTGTCAGGGCTCTGCAGAGCTCCTGGCAGTTCCTGCATTTGTCCCCAGCAATGCCAGAGAACTGCAGGGGTTGCAGTCAATCACTTGTGCTCTTTGGGACCCCGACTGGCTCTGCTGAATGGGAGCAGGCCTGGAGTTCCCAGACTGTTCCTGCATCCAGGGTCGGGCCTGCAGTGACGTTTGTGCAGCATTCAATTGGTGCAGTGGCAGGATGGCCATGGATCCATTCCTGCACAAACACAATGGGGCTCCATCCCAGGCAGGGAGAGAATGGGCCCACAAATTTTGGAAGGAGAAGAACCAGGGAGTTTTGGCCCTGTGGAATCCCATGGAACCAAAGGAACCCTGGGACATGGTGGAACCTCATGGAATCAAGGGGACATTGTGACCCTGCAGCACCTCATGGAACCAAAGGGAGTCTGGGACGTGGCAGGGCCTGATGGAAACAAAGGAACCTCCTGGGAACAAAGGGACCCTGGACACTGCCAAAACTCAGGAAGACAAGGGAACCCCAGGGCACTGTGGAATCTCCTGGAATCCAGGGGCCATTGGAATACACTGGGGCCTCCTGGAACCAAAGGGAACATGGGACACTGCGGAACCTCATGGAATCAAAAGGACCCCGGGACTTTGTGGAATGTCAGGGAATCGAGAGGCCAGTGTGACATCCCAGAACCTTTTGGAATCAAAGGGAGCCAATGAGACACTGCGGAATCTCATGGAATCAAGGGTCCATTGTGACACTGTGGAACCTCACAGAATCCAGGGGCCATTCTGATTCTGCAAGGCCTTCTGGAGTCAAAGGGACCATTGTGACACTGGGGAACCTCATGGAATCAAGGGTCCATTGTGACAGTGGGGAAAATGATGGAATCAGTGGGCCATTGTCACACTGCAGGGCCTTCTGGAGCCCAAGAACGCTGGGAAACAGTGCAACCTCATGGAATCAAGGAGCCACTGTAACACTGCGGGGCCTCAAGGAATAAGGGATCCAATCTTTGCCTCAGATTTTGTCAACAAATTAAATGTAAGGAATTACAGAAGTGTGATTGGACCACTTTTGTGCCACTGTTTTTAATGATTGGCAAAATGAGAATATTTATATAAAATGAATCTTTTATTCTTACAAATGATCAGACCAACGATCTTAATCAGAATTATTTACTACACAGTATAAAGCTAAAACTGCTAGGTGTACAGTATAAGATAGGATAGTGCACTATATTGAAACAATTATTGAAACAATTCTATTAAAGCTAGCCAAAAGAAATAATTATTACATAGAGATCTGATGTAACTCACCCACACCAACGGTTGTGGGGAGATTTCTTTTGCTCAGCCTTGAGGAGTGTCCTTGGAAGGCGTCCCCACCCAAGGCAGGAATCTCCACACATCTACCCCAAGAAGGGCTGTGTCAGAAGAACCTGCCTGGATGAAAGGGGAATGGACTTCTCTAGTAGGAAGTGATTGACTGCTCCTCACAAATGTGCTGCCATCAAAGAGGCCAAGAGGGTAAAGCCCCTGTGGGGTGGGGGATGATGGTTGAAATAGAGATGTGGGCAGGCCTGGCAGATTGATCCCAGCACACTCCTCAAACCCACCAAGGCAAGTTCTACGTGCTGACAATGGGGGACACAACCCCTGGATGGCAGGAGACACACCCTGTGCCTCCCACCACTGCCCAGAACACCATCCTGGGCCTGGAAAAGCAAGTCCTGTGGAGACACGGCCCTCCAGAAACACTGGAGTTGGACAGCAGGACTCTTTTCAAAAACAACCTTGTGCACACCTGGACCAGAGAGCTCAGCATGGAGTGGATGGATCATATTCCCTGTCAGGCACCAGCCTCTGGGAAAGTTGAGTGGCAGAATGGACTGTTCAAAACCCCCTTGAAAGCAATGGGCAGTGGGACCTTCAAACCTTGGGATGTGCATTTAGCAAAAGCCACCCAGTTAGTTAATCCTGTAAGCTCAAGAGATAAAACTCCAGGCCAATTCAGTGTCTGAGATCAGCTCAAAAGAGCAGGTCCTTTAATCAGGCCCACAGGCCCAGGGGAACACACACGACACGCGCCCTCCCAGGCAATGGTTCTACAGTTTTAGAAGATGGTCCCTTCAATGCCAGAACTCTCCACCTCCCAGTTCTGCCCAGTTCTGCCCCTCAACACGCCCCTTGGGGAATTGGGTTTGGGGTCTTTGGGATCCCTTCTTCCTCATCTTTATCTTCTTCACAGCATGTACAGTCCTTGGAGCGCCTCCAAAGTTCTGGGCTTTGTCTCTTGTGGGATCTTGTTGTCCAGGCCTAGGGTGTGATGTTGTTCAGTAGAGGTGTTTTTCTACAATTCTACCTTGAAAAGAAGTCTAAACATGCTAAAGCAATTTAGAAAATTTAATATAAAATGGGGTCATAGGGTTGGGTCTGTGTAAACTACTCTGCTAAATGGTGGCTCATAATACAGCTACATTAACATCTACATTTACTACACAACTACTTTTAAAATATACAAAAAGCTAAAAAAAAAATATCTGGAAAGCTTTAAGGTATCACACAAACCTAGTTAGTTAACTCTACCACTTGAACTGGGTCTGCCCAAAAAGAACCTCTGCGTACCATTAAAGGGGATAAAATCCCTGTGGTCCATATGAGGAATATGTTAGGGAGGACAGTTCGGATTAGTCCTGCCTTAAGCTTTACACAATAGAGCATTTCATTCATTTTCTCTCTTTTCGTCCCTCTGTGGATTGAGAGATCTTGTGACTTCAGTGTGTGACTCACTGTGTGCAAAGGGAAAATATGGACAGGAAAAAAGTAAACAGGGGACAAAAAAGGAAATATTTTCTCATTGCTTCTTTAATACAAAATATTCACTTGGAATACAATTCTGAGATCTGTCTGATTAACCACAAAAGAATTGAAGACTTACAAGTAAATTACTCCCAGGGGCTTGTCTTGTTAAGATGCCATCACTAAAAAGAGACTGTGCAGAAATGAGCAGACAAGGAAACCATCCCTGGGGGCTGGGTATGCAGGAACTCAGAGTCACTGGTTATGGGTGGAAAATGGACTGTGGAATGTGTCTGTGAAATCTGTCTAATAAACCTCAAAAGAGTGGAAGACTTAAAAGTAAATTATTCTCAGAGTTTGTCTCCTTAAGATGTTTTGAGTGTCAATGAGCCCTTTGGCACTGAAATCCTGAACTGAGGATCTGAAGACTGAACAAACCTCTAGAGAAGTCAAATTCCTCAGGAAACCTCCAAGTTGCTGAGGATGTCAGCAAGCCCCAGTGAGGCCATCACTGAAAAGAGAGTGTGGAGGAATGAGCAGACAAGGAGACCATCCCTGGGGCTGGGGAAGCAGGAACTCAGAGTCACTGGTTCCAGGTGGCAAATGGACTGTGGGATGTTTCTGGGAGAGCTCCTAAAGGGTGTGCTGGTTTCAGGGGGAGTACAGTTAAATTTCTTCCCCGTGGCCGGTGCAGGGTTGTGTTTCAGCTTTGTGCTGAACACAGGGTTGATAATCACAGAATCACAGAATAGGCTGAGTTGGAAGGGACCCACAAGGATCATCCAGTCCAACCCTTAGCCCTGCACAGGCCCATCCCCAAGGGTCACACCATGAGCCTGAGAGGATCATCCAAACACTTCTTGAGCTCTATCAGCCTTGGTGCTGTGCCCACTGCCCTGGGGAGCCTGTTCAGTGCCCAACCACCCTCTGGAGGAACAACCTCTTTCTAAGATCCAACCTAACCCTGCCCTGACACAACTCCAGGCCATTCCCTCAGTCCTGTCCCTGCTCCCCACAGAGCAGAGTTCAGGGCCTGCCCCTCCTCTGCCCCTCCCCAGAAAGTTGGACCTGCAGTGAGGTCTCCCCTCAGTCTCCTCTTCTCCAGCTGAACACACCAAGTGCCCTCAGTGTCCTCACACGCCTTCCCCCCAAAGCCCTTCCCCATCTTCCTTGCCCTCCTTTGGACACTCTCCAATGGCTCAATCTCTCCCTTCCATTGTGTCCCCCCAAACTGCCCCAATGGTGCAGGTGAGGCCGCCCCAGGGCAGAGCAGAGCGGGACAATCCCCTCCCTGGCCCGGCCGGCCATGCTGGGCCTGATGCCCCCAGGACAGGCTTGGCCCTCCTGGCTGCCAGGGCACTGCTGACTCAGGGCCAACTGGCCACCCACCAGCACCCCCAGGGCCCTTTCCCAGCACTGCTTTCCAGCCTCTCCTTCCCAGTCTGTCCGTCCATCCGGGGTTGTCCCATCCCAGGGCAGAATCCGGCACTTCCCCCTGCTGAAGTTCTCAGGGCTCCTAAAGAGCCGGGAGGTCACGGGATGTCAAAGAGCCCCACGGAGCTGAAGAGACCCTTGGGACACTGTGGAACCTCATGGAATCAAGTGGCCACTGTGACACGTGGGGCCTCATGGAATCAGGGGAGCCCTGGGATACTGTGGAACCTCACAGAATCAAGAGGCTGCAGGGCCTCTTTAAACCAAAGGGGCTTGTGCTGGGCTGTCACAGGCCAGGGCAGAGGCAGCTGGAGAGCCCCTGGCCCAGCCATGAGTGACGGGCTGAGCCATCAGCTCCTGCTGAGAGAAGGGACCTCACAGGCCCTTCCGAAGGTGTTAACAGTGGGTCTATTGGCTCCCAGGATGAATATATTGACTCGGTAAGCTTTCGGGTGTATCCTTGATGATAAGGAAGTCAGTACGCAGCCCTAAAGGAGAAACAAAGCAGACTGTAAAGTTGGTAGGCCTAGGATGAGGGAACTACAATAAGGCCTTGAGCTTTGCTAAATGTATCACCAGTTGATCCTAGCCAATGAAAACGCTGTTGCTTGCTTAGCTAAAATGAGGT
>NW_026138465.1:0-36330 GCF_025592945.1 Manacus candei
CCGTGGGGGGGGGGGGAGGGTTTTTGGGTCCGGGGGGGCCCCCCCTGAGGGCCGTGGAGGTGAGGGAGGGGCTGGGGGGGCTCCGGGGGGGCCACGGGCTGGAACTGGGGGGCTCCGAGGGGGCTGTGGGGGGGGGGACACCCCGAAAATGGGTCGGGGGGGGGCTCGGAGAGAACCCCCTCCCCCCCAAAAATAAAAAATTTGGGGGTTTTTGATCACCCAGGACCCCCCCAGGACCCCCCCAAAGACCCCCCCAAAAAAATTGGGACCCTCCACAACACCCAGGACCCCCCAAAACCCCCCCAGGACCCCCCAGATCCTCCCCAGGACCCCCCAAATCCCCCCCAACCCCCCCAATTTGGGGTCTCCCATAATCCAGGACACCCAAAGCCCCCCCAAATCCTCCCCAAACCCCCCCCAGGACCCCCCAAATCTCCCCAAACCCCCCCAAAACCCCCCCAAATTCTCCCCAAACCTCCCCAGGACCCCCCAAATCCCCCCAAATCTCCCTCAAATGCCCCCAAATCCCCCCCAACCCCCCCCCCAATTCCCCCAGGACCCTCCAAATCCCCCCCAAATCCACCCAAGACCCCCCAAAACCCCCCCAAACCTCCCCAGGACCCCCCAAAAGCCCCCCAAATTCTCCCCAAAACCCCCCCAGGACCCCCCAAATCCCCCAAAACCCCCCCAAGCCCCCCCCAGGACCCCCCAAATCGCCCAAATCCTCCCCAACTCCCCCTGGACCCCCCCAAATCCCCCCCCAAATTCCCCCAGCACCCCCCAAAACCCCCCCAAATCCCCCTCAAATCTCCCCCAACCCCCCCCAACCCCCCCAAATTCTCCCCAAATCCCCCTCAAATCCCCCCCACCCCCCCCCAAATCCCCCCCAAATCCCCCCCAACCCCCCCAAATTCGGGGGTGCTCACCCTGTGCCCGGGGTCTCTTGGCCCGGGGGGGCTCGGGGGGGCTCTGGGGGCTCAGGGAGTGTCTGTAGGTGAGGAGGGGGGACCACGGGGGGGAGAGACCCCCCCCCAAATCCCCCCCCCGCTCCTGCAGGGTCCTCTCCAGGTACGACAGCCTGGGGGGGGGAGTGGGGGGGGGACACCCCAAAAATGAGACCCCTCGGGGGGGGGGGGGACCCAAAAATAACCCCAAAAGAGACCCCAAAAGAGAGACCCCAAAAAAGAGCCCAAAAGAGACCCCAAAAGATCCCAAAAGAGAACCTAAAAAAACACCAAAAAAGAGCCCAAAATACCCTCGAAAGAGAACCCAAAAAGAGACCCCAAAAGAGCCCAGAAAAGAACCAAAAAAACCCCCAAAAGAGACCCCAAAAACATCTCATGAAAGACCCTAAAAGAGACCCCAAAAGATCCCAAAAGAGAACCCAAAAAAGACCCCAAAAGACCCTGAAAGAGACCCCAAAAAAGACCCTCAAAAGAGACCCCAAAAGAGCCTCGAAAGAGACCCCAAAAACACCCTGAAAGAGACCCCCCAAAAAAACCTGAGAGAGACCCCAAAACACTCCAAAAGAGACCCCAAAAGAACCTTGAAAAAGACCCAAAAAACACCACAGAGGAGACCCCAAAAGACCCTGAAAGAGACCCCAAAAAAACCCCAAAAGAGAACCCAAAAGACCCCAAGAAGACTCTGAAAGAGACCCTGAAAAAGACCCCAAAAGAGACCCCAAAAGAGACCCCAAAAGAGATCCCAAAAGAGATTCCAAAACAGACCTCAAAAGACCCCAAAAGAGATCCCAAAACACCCCAAAAGACACCCAAAACAGACCAAGAGAGACCCAAAAGACACCCCAAAAGAGACTCTAAAAAGACCCTGAAAGAGACCCCGGAAGATACCCCAAAAGAGCCTTGAAAGAGACCCCCAAAAAACCCTGAAAGAGACCCCAAAACACTCCAAAAAAGACCCCAAAAGAGACCTCAAAAAAACCCCAAAAGAGACCCCAAAAACACCCTGAAAAAGACCCCAAAAGAGACCCCAAGAGAGACCCCAAACAACTCCCAAAAAACCCCCAAAAGAGACCCCAAGAGAGACCCCAAAAGACCCTAAAAGACACCCAAAAAAAAACCCCAAAAGAGATCCCAAAAGAGACCCCAAAAAATGACCGAGACCCCAAAAAAAACCTAAAAAAAACCCCCAAAAGACCCCAAAAAAACCCCCAAAAATACTCAAAAAAAAAAAAAAAACCAAAAAAGACCCTAAAAGAGACCCCAAAACCCCCCAAAAACCCCAAACCCCCCTCACAGCAGGGCCTTGTCCTGGCGCAGGAGCCTCGGGGAGAACTCGCTGAGCACCTCGAGGAAGGGCAGGGACCCCAAAAACCCTCAAGAGACCCCAAAAACACCCCAAAAGAGACCCCAAAAAGACCCTGAAAGAGACCCCAAAAGGTCCAAAATGAGACCCCCAAAAAAACGATCAAAAGAGACCCCAAAAGAGACCCCAAAAAATGCTCAGAGACACCAAAAGACCCCAAAAGAGACCCCAAAAAGACCCTGAAAGAGACCCCAAAAGAGCCCCAAAAGAGACCCCAAAAACACCCCAAAAGAGACCCCAAAAGATCCGAAGAGACCCCCAAAAGAGACCCCAAGAGACCCCAAAAAGACCCTGAAAGACACCCAAAAAAAACTCCAGAAGAGACCCCAAAAAGACCCCCAAAAGAGACCCCAAAAGACCCCAAAAGAGACTCCAAAACAGACCCCAAGACACCCCAAGAGACCCCAAAAGGTCCAAAAAGAGACCCCAAAAAATGATAAAAAGAGACCCCAAGAGACCCCAAAAGAGCCTCAAAAGAGACCCAAAAAACACCCCGAAAGAGACTCTAAAAACACCCTGAAAAAGACCCCAAAAGAGACCCCAAAAGACCCCAGAAAAGACTCCAAAAAGATACCAAAACAGACCCCAAAAGAGACCCCAAAAGAGACCCCAAAAGACCCCAAAAGAGATCCCAAAAGAGACCCCAAGAGAGACCCCAAACAACTCCCAAAAAAACCCCAAAAGAGACCTCAAGAGAGACCCCAAAAGAGACCACAAAAGACCCTAAAAGAGATCCCAAAACACCCCAAAAGACACCCCAAAAAAAAAACCCCAAAAGAGAACACAAAAGACCCCAAAAGAGACCCCAAAAGAGACCCCCAAAAATGACTGAGACCCCAAAAAAACCTAAAAAAACCCCCAAAAGACACCCCAAAAAACGCTCTAAAGAGATTCCAAAAGAGACCCAAAAAACACCCCAAAAGAGACCCCAAAAAAAAACCCCAAAACACCAAAAAAAAACCCCAAAGAGACCCCAAAAGAGACCCCCAAACCCCCCTCACAGCAGGGCCTTGTCCTGGCGCAGGAGCCTCGGGGAGAACTCGCTGAGCACCTCGAGGAAGGGCAGGTTCAGGGGGGTCCCCTCCCCACTTTGGGGGTCTGGGGGCTCCTGGAAGGCAAATTGGATCCCCTCCCTGGGGGAGGGGGGGTCACGGCCCCAAAATCCCCCCAAAACCAGCCCAGGGAACCCAAAAACACCTCAGGGAACCCAAAATCACCCCAGAGAGCCCAAAAACCATCTCAGAGACCCCAAAAGCACCTCAGGGAACCCAAAATCACCCCAAAAACCAGTCCAGGGAACCCAAAAACACCTCAGGGAACACAAAATCCCCTCAGGGAACCCAAAATCACCTCAGAGAACCCAAAATCACCCCAAAAACCAGCCCAGGGAACCCAAAAGCACCTCAGGGAACCCAAAATCAGCCCAGAGACCCCAAAAACACCTCAGAGATCCCAAAAACACCTCAGGGAACCCAAAAACACCTCAGGGAACCCAAAATCACCCCAAAAATCAGCCCAGGGAACCCCAAAACACCTCAGAGACCCCAAAAACACCTCAGGGAACCCAAAATCACCCCAAAAATCAGCCCAGGGAACCCAAAAACACCTCAGGGAACCCAAAAGCCATCTCAGAGACCCCAAAAACACCTCAGGGAACCCAAAATCCCCTCAGGGAACCAAAAATCACCCCAAAAACCAGCACAGGGAACACAAAAGCACCTCAGGGACCCCAAAAACACCCCAAAAACAGCCCAGGGAACCCAAAAACACCTCAGGGACCCCAAAAACACCCCAAAAACAGCCCAGGGAACCCAAAAACACCTCAGGGAACCCAAAATTACCCCAGAGAACCCAAAAGCACCTCAGGGACCCCAAAAGCACCTCAGGACCCCAAAAGCACCTCAGAGACCCCAAAATCACCCCAAAACCACCTCAGAGACCCCAAAATCACCTCAGGGACCCCAAAAACCATCCCAAGACCCCAAAAACCACCCCAGAGATCCCAAAAGCACCTCAGGGAACCCAAAATCCCCTCAGGGAACCCAAAATCACCCCAAAACCAGCCCAGGGACCCCAAAATCCCCTCAGGGAACCCAAAATCACCCCAAAACCAGCCCAGGGACCCCAAAATCCCCTCAGGGAACCCAAAATCAGCCCAGAGATCCCAAAAACCATCTCAGAGATCCCAAAAGCACTTCAGGGAACCCAAAATCCCCTCAGGGAACCCAAAATCACCCCAAAACCAGCCCAGGGACCCCAAAATCCCCTCAGGGAACCCAAAATCAGCCCAGGGACCCCAAAAACACCTCAGAGATCCCAAAAACACCTCAGGGAACCCAAAATCACCCCAAAAATCAGCCCAGGGAACCCAAAATCACCTCAGGGAACCCAAAAACCATCTCAGAGACCCCAAAATCACCCCAGAGACCCCAAAAGTACCTCAGGGATCCCAAAAACACCTCAGGGAACCCAAAATCCCCCCAAACCACCCCAGGGACCCCTAAATTCCCTTTTCCCTCCTCCCTCATCCCACAAATCCCATTTTTCCCCCAATTTATCCCACAAATCCCATTTTTCCCCCAATTTATCCCACAAATCCCATTTTTCCCTCATTTTTCCCGGGAAAAAACCCCCTTGGGAGCCCCCCCACCCCGGAATTCCCAAGAAAACCCGCCCAGAATTCCCAGAATTCCCGGAATTCCCAAGCCAGAATTCCCAGAATTCCCTTTTCCCTCCTCCCTCATCCCACAAATCCCATTTTTCCCTCATTTTTTTTGGAAAAAAACCCCCTTGGGAGCCCCCCCACCCCGGAATTCCCGGGAAAACCCCGCCCAGAATTCCCAGAACTCCCAATTCCCAACCCCCCAATTCCCTTTTTCCTCCTCCCTCATCCCACAAATCCCATTTTTCCTTCAATTTTCCTGGGAAAAAACCCCCCTTGGGAGCCCCCCCACCCTGGAATTCCCAAGAAAACCCCCCCAGAATTCCCGGAATTCCCAATTCCTCATCCCCCAATTCCCTTCTCCCTCCTCCCTTATCCCAAAAATCCCATTTTTCCCTCATTTTTTTGGGGAAAAAAACCCCCCTTGGGAGCCCCCCCACCCCGGAATTCCCGGGAAAACCCGCCCAGAATTCCCAGAATTCCCAAGCCAGAATTCCCCAATCCCCTTTTCCCTCCTCCCTCATCCCACAAATCCCATTTTTCCCTCATTTTTTTGGGAAAAAAACCCTCCCAGAGCTCCCTCAAATCCCATTTTTCCCTCATTTTTTTTGGGAAAACTCCCCTCCCAGAGCCCCCCCACCCCGGAATTCCCGGGAAAACCCCCCCAGAATTCCCAGAATTCCCTTTTCCCTCCTCCCTTATCCCACAAATCCCATTTTTCCCTCATTTTTTTGGGAAAAAACCCCCCTTGGGAGCCCCCCCACCCTGGAATTCCCGGGAAAACCCCCCCAGAATTCCCAGAATTCCCAGAACTCCCCAATTCCCTCCTCCCTCATCCCACAAATCCCATTTTTCCCTCAATTTATCCCACAAATCCCATTTTTCCCGGGAAATAAAACCCCTTGGGAGCCCCCCCACCCCGGAATTCCCAAGAAAACCCCCCCAGAATTCCCGGAATTCCCGGAATTCCCAGGAAACCTGTGGAGGGTGAGCAGGGCCGGGCGGTTCCGGAGGTGGTGGAGGCTGAAAAAGAGGGAAAACCTGCGGCCCAGGTCCCGGATTTCCTGGAATTCCGGCAGCTCCCGGATCCGGGGGCCCTCCTGGAGCAGCAGCTCCGACTGCAGCTGGAAAAGGGGGGGGGGGGAAAGGGTCAGGGGGATTCCCAAAATTCCTTTGGGATCCTAAAATCGCCTGGGAAATTGGCTGGGGATCCCAAAAACTCCTGGAAAAGCCCCTGGAAATTCCTAAAATCTCCTGGAAAACCTTCTTGGGGATCCCAAAATCTCCTGGAAAACTCTCCAGGGATCCCAAAATTGCCTGGAAAATCCCCTGGAAATTCCTAAAATCTCCTGGAAAATCCTTTGGGGATTCCCAAAATCTCCTGGAAAACTCTCTGGGGATCCCAAAAAACTCCTGGAAAAGCCTCTGGGGATCCCAAAATCTCCTGGAAAAGCCTCTGGAAAACCTCAGGACATCCTGGAGGATCCGAGGGAGCTCCTGGAGATCCCAAAATCTCCTGGAAAACCCTCTGGGGATCCCAAAATCTCCTGGAAAACTCCCTGGGGATCCCAAAAAACTCCTGGAAAACCCTCTGGAGACCCCCAGGACCACCTGGAAAACCCTCTGGAGATCCCAAAAACTTCCTGGGAAACCCTCAGGGGATCCCAAAAACACCTGGAAAACCCTCTGGAGACCCCCAGGACCACCTGGAAAATCCAAGGGATGTTCTGGAAACTCCCAAAATCTCCTGGAAAACCCTCTGGGGATCCCAAAATCTCCTGGAAAACTCTCTGGAAACTCCCAGAATCTCCTGGAAAATCCTCTGGGGATCCCAAAATCACCTGGAAAACCCTCTGGAGACCCCAAAAACCTCCTGGAGACCCCAAAAACTTCCTGGAAAACCCTCTGGGGATCCCAAAATCACTTGGAAAATCCTCCAGGGATCTCAAAATCGCCTGGAAAATCCAAAGAATGCTCTGGAGACCCCCAAAAACCTCCTGGAGACCCCAAAAACTTCCTGGAAAACCCTCTGAGGATCCCAAAATCACTTGGAAAACCCTCTGGAAACTCCCAAAATCACTTGGAAAACTGTCTGGGGATCCCAAAAAACTCCTGGAAAACTGTCTGGGGATCCCAAAATCTCCTGGAAAACCCTCTGGAGACCCCCCAGGACCTCTTGGGGATCCCAAAATCTCCTGGAAAACCCTCTGGAGACCCCCAGGACCACCTGGAAAATCCAAGGGATCTCCTGGAGACCCCAAAAACCTCCTGGAAAAGCCTCTGGAATCTCCCAAAATCTCCTGGAAAACCCCCCAAGATCCCTGGAAAACCCCTGGAAACCCCCAGAACCTCCCAGAAACCCCCCAGAATTCCCAAAAATCCAGGATAATCCCAAGGATTTCCCCCCCAAGGACCCCCCAGAGACCCCCAGGAATCCTCAGGGACACGGAAAACCTCCTGGAGAACCTCCCGGAACCTCCAGGAAAACCCCCCAAAATCCCTGGAAAACCCCTGGAGCCCCCCAGAACTCCTGGAAAACCCCCAGAATTCCCAAAAAACCCTTGGAAAATCCCAGGAGACCCCCAAAGACCCCCCAGAGACCCCCAGGAATCCTCAGGGACACGGAAAACCTCCTGGAGAACCTCCTGGAACCTCCCAAAATCTCCTGGAAAACCCCTCAAGATCCCTGGAAAACCCCTGGAGACCCCCAGAACCTCCTGGAAACCCCCCAGAATTCCCAAAAATCCCGGAAAACCCTCGGGATTCCCCCCCAGGGACCTGCTGGAGGCTGAGCAGGAGGGTCCGGGCCCACTCGACGCGATCCAGGTCCCGCGTCCAGCGCAGCGTCTCCTTGATGATGTCCCCGAAATCCCCGTAGAACTGGCAAGGGGGGACACCAGGAATTCCCAAAGATCCCTTGGAGACCCCCCAGAGACCCCCAGAGATCCCAAAGATCCCCCCAGGAATTCCTGGAGACTCCCAAAAAACCCCTGGAGCCCTCAGGGATGTGAAGAACCTTCTGGAGAACCTCCTGGAGAACCTCAAGAGATCCCAAAATCCCTGGAAAACTGGGAAGGGGGGACACCAGGAATTCCTAAAGATCCTTTGGAGACCCCCAGAGATCCCAAAGATCCCCCCAGGAATTCCTGGAGACCCCCAGAGACCCCCTGGAGAAGATGGACATGGAAAACCTCCTGGAGAACCTCCTGGAGAACCTCAGGAGATCCCGAAATCCCTGGAAAACTGGGAATGGGGGACACCAGGAATTCCTAAAGATCCCTGGAGACCCTCTGGGACTCCCAGAGATCCCAAAGATCCCCCCAGGAATTCCTGGAGACCCCCAGAGACCCCCTGGAGAAGATGGACATGGAGAACCTCCTAGAGAACCTCCTGGAGAACCTCAAGATATTCCAAAATCTCCATAAAACTGGGAATGGGGGGACACCAGGAATTCCAAAAGATCCCTGGAGACCCCCAGGGACCCCCAGAGATCCCAAATCCCCCTGGAGACCCCTTGGAAAACCCCTGGAGACCCCCAGAGACCCCCTGGAGAAGATGGACATGAAGAACCTTCTGGAGAACCTCCCGGAGCTCCCAAAATCCCGGGAAATCCGGGCCTGGGGAGGGCCCCAAGAATTCCCAAAGATCCCTGGAGACCCCCTGGAACCCCCAGAGATCCCAAATATCCCCCCAGGAACTCCTGGAGACTCCCAAAAACCCCCTGGAGTGGCCCAAAACCCCCCCCCAGGAGACCCCACGGATGTGGAGAACCTCCCGGAGAACCTCCTGGAGATCCCAAAATCCCGGGAAAACCGGGCCTGGGGAGGGTCCCAAGAATTCCCAAAGATCCCTGGAGACTCCCAGGGACCCCCAGAGATCCCAAATCCCCCTGGAGACCCCTTGGAAAACCCCTGGAGACTCCCAAATACCCCCAAGAGACCCCCTGGAGACCTCATAGATGTGAAGAACCTTCTGGAGAACCTTCTGGAGATCCCAAAATCCCCGGAAAACTGGGAATGGGGGGACACCAAGAATTCCCAAAGATCCCTGGAGACTCCCTGGGACCCCCAGAGATCCCAAATTCCTCTGGAGACCCCCAAAGACCCCCTGGAGTGGCCCAAAACCCCCCCCAGGAGACCCCACGGATGTGGAGAAACCTTCTGGAGAACCTCCCAGAGATCCCGAAATCCCTGGAAAACCAGGAATGGGGAATTCCTGAATATCCCTGGAGACCCCCTGCGACCCCCAGAGATCCCAAATCCCCCTGGAGACCCCTTGGAAAACCCCTGGAGACCCTCAGGAGACCCCCAAATACCCCCAGGAGACCCCACGGACGTGGAGAAACCTCCCGGAGCTCCCAAAATCCCGGGAAATCCGGGCCTGGGGAGGGCCCCAAGAATTCCCAAAGCTCCCTGGAGGTCCCTGGAGCCCTTGCCAGCATTCCCAGCGTTCCCAGACCTTGGAGTAGTGCTTGAAGACGTCGGAGGCGCGGCGCAGCTCCAGCCCCCCGTGCAGCAGCACTTTGCAGAACCCCGCCAGGAGCTGCCGGCGCCGGTGCAGCTCCTGGAGCCGGCCCTCGGCCTCCTCTGGGAAAAAAAGGGGGATTAAATGGGAATTCTGGGAATTCTGGGGCTTTGGGAGAACCCTGGGATCACCAGGAAAATCCAAGGGATCCCCAGAACCTCCTGGAAAACCCTCTGGAGATCCCCAGGACCACCCAGATAATCCAAGGGAGCTCCTGGAGACCCCAAAAACCTCCTGGAGACCCCCAAAGACCTCCTGGATAATCCAAAGGATCTCCTGGAGACCCCGAAAACCTCCTGGAGACCCCCGAAAACCTCCTGGAGACCCCCAAAAACCTCCTGGAGACCCCCAAAAACCTCCTGGAGACCCCAAAAACCCTCTGGAGACCCCCAAAAACCTCCTGGAGACCCCCAAAGACCTCCTGGAGACCCCAAAAACCCTCTGGAGACCCCCAAAAACCTCCTGGAGACCCCCAAAAACCTCCTGGAGACCCCCAAAAACCTGCTGGAGACCCCCAAAGACCTGCTGGAGACCCCCAAAAACCTCCTGGAGACCCCCAAAGACCTCCTGGAGACCCCCAAAAACCTGCTGGAGACCCCCAAAAACCTCCTGGAGACCCCCAAAAACCTGCTGGAGACCCCCAAAAACCTCCTGGAGACCCCCAAAGACCTCCTGGAGACCCCCAAAAACCTGCTGGAGACCCCCAAAAACCTCCTGGAGACCCCCAAAGACCTGCTGGAGACCCCCAAAAACCTCCTGGAGACCCCCAAAGACCTCCTGGAGACCCCCAAAAACCTGCTGGAGACCCCCAAAAACCTCCTGGAGACCCCCAAAAACCTGCTGGAGACCCCCAAAAACCTCCTGGAGACCCCCAAAAACCCGCTGGAGACCCCCAAAAACCTCCTGGAGACCCCCAAAAACCTGCTGGAGACCCCCAAAGACCTGCTGGAGACCCCCAAAAACCTCCTGGAGACCCTCAAAAACTCTCTGGAGACCCCCAAAAACCTCCTGGAGACCCCCAAAAACCTGCTGGAGACCCCCAAAGACCTGCTGGAGACCCCCAAAAACCTCCTGGAGACCCCCAAAGACCTCCTGGAGACCCCCAAAAACCTGCTGGAGACCCCCAAAAACCCTCTGGAGACCCCCAAAGACCTCCTGGAGACCCCCAAAAACCTCCTGGAGACCCCCAAAAACCTCCTGGAGACCCCTCTGGAGACCCAAGGAATCCCGGGATGGAGGCCCGGTGGAAGTGTGGGATCCCGGGAATTCTGGGGTTCCGGGATGGCTCCCGTGGGACGCGGGGACCCACCGGTGCCGTGGGGGTGGTCCCCGCTGTCGGGGGGCTGCAGGAAGACGTGGTCCATGAGGAAGGAGGCGAGCTGGGAGTGCAGCCCCGGCTCCGGCGGCAGCACCAGCGGCTCCAGCTCCGAGCGCCCGGCCCCGGGCAGGGCAGGGCCCAGCACCACCAGCAGGTCACTCAGCACCACAAAGGCCTGGCAAGGGCAATTCCAGAGGGGTGGGATCAGGAATGGGACATGGATCCAACTGGAGAGCCATAAAAACCTCAAAATAGCCCAAAAATCCCTTCAAAAACCACCCAAAACACACTAAAAACCACCCAAAACACCTCAAAACCCACCCAGAACACCCCAAAACACCTCAAAAACCACCCAGAACATCCCAAAAACCACCCAAAACACCCCAAAACACCCCAAAACCCACCGAAAACCCCCCCAAATCCCTCCAATCCTCCCCAAACCCCCCCCAATTCCCCCCAAACCCCCCAAATCCCCCCCAAATCCCCCCCAAACCCCCCCAAATCCCCCAATTTTCCCTGAAATTCCCCCCCAATTCCCTCCCAAACCCCCCTCAAATCACCCCCAAAACCCCCTCAAATCCCTCCCAATCCCCCCCAACCACCCCCCAAATCCCCCAATTTTCCCTGAAATTCCCCCCCAATTCCCTCCCAAACCCCCCTCAAATCCCCCCCAATCCCCCCCAAACCCCCTCAAATCCCCCCAAACCCCCCAAAACCCCCCCAAATCGCCCCAACCCCCCCCAAATCCCCCTCAAATCCCTCCAAATCCCCCCAAATCCTCTAATTCTCCCCCTAAAATCCCCCCCAAGCCCCCCAAAACCCCCCCAAATCCCCCTCAAATCCTCCCCAAATCCCCCCCAATCCTCCAAAATCCCCCCCAAACCCCCCTCAAATCACCTCCAAATCCCCCCCAATCCCTCCCAATCCCCCTCAAACCCCCTCAAATCCCTCCCAAACCCCCCCAAATCCCCCTCAAATCGCCCTCAAATCCCCCCCAACCACCCCCCAAAACCCTCTCAAATCCCCCAATTTTCCCTGAAATTCCCCCCCAATTCCCTCCCAAACCCCCCTCAAATCCCCCCCAATCCCCCCCAAACCCCCTCAAATCCCCCCCAAACCCCCCAAAACCCCCCCAAATCGCCCCAAACCCCCTCAAACCCCCCAATTCTCCCCAAAAATCCCACCCGAATCCCCCCAAAATCCCCCCAAATCCCCCTCAAATCCTCCCCAAACCCCCCCAAATCCCCCCCAAATCCCCCAATTCTCCCCAAAAATCCCCCCCGAATCCCCACAAAATCCCCCCAAAATCCCCCCAAATCCCCCTCAAATCACCCAACCATCCCCCAAACCCCCCTCAAATCCCCCAATTTTCTCTGAAAATCCCCCCAAACTCCCTCAAATTCCCCCCAAATGCCCCCCAAGCCCCCCCCAAGCCCCCCCAAGCCCCCCCAGACCCCCGACCTGTTCCCGTAGTTGGGGTTGGGGGTCGCTGAGGCAGCTCTGGCTCAGGGAGCAGAGGGTGAGAGCCTTGGAGCGAACGCTCCGGAGCTGGGCCTGGGAATTCCGGGGGATTTTGGGAATGTCACGGGGATGGGGAGGGGCTGGGGGGGGGGAGAGAGGGAGAAGGGGCTGGAAGGGGTTTGGAGAGCAGGGAAAAGGTTTGGAGAGCAGGAGAAGGTTCTGGAAAAGTTGGAGACCAGGAGGAGGTTCTGGATCTCCAGGAGGAGGTTCTGGATCTCCAGGAGAAGGTTCTGGAAAAGCTGGAGACCAGGAGGAGGTTCTGGATCTCCAGGAGAAGGTTCTGGAAGGGGTTGGAGACCAGGAGGAGGTTCTGGAAGGGGTTGGGAAGAGCAGGAGAAGGTTCTGGAAAAGTTGGAGACCAAGAGAAGGTTCTGGATCCCCAGGAGAAGGTTCTGGAGAACAAGAAAAGCTTGGAGAGCAGGAGAAGGTTCTGGAAGGGGTTGGAGAGCAGGAGAAGGTTCTGGAAGGGGTTGGAGAGCAGGAGAAGGTCCTGGAAGGGGTTGGAGAGCAGGGAAAGGGTTTGGAAAGCAGGAGAAGATTCTGGAAGGGGTTGGAGAGCAGGAGAAGGTTCTGGAAAAGTTGGAGACGAAGAGAAGGTTCTGGAAAAGTCTGGAGAGCAGGAGAAGCATTTGGAGAGCAGGAGAAGGTTCTGGAAGGGGTTGGAGAGCAGGAGAAGGTTCTGGAAGGGGTTGGAGAGCAGGAGAAGGTTCTGGAAGGTTTGGGAGAGCAGGAGAAGGTTCTGGAAGGGGTTGGAGAGCAGGAGAAGGTTCTGGAAGGGGTTGGAGAGCAGGAGAAGGTTCTGGAAGGGGTTGGGGAGCAGGAGAAGGTTCTGGAAGGGGTTGGAGAGCAGGAGAAGGTTCTGGAAGGGGTTGGAGAGCAGGAGAAGGTTCTGGAAGGGGTTGGAGAGCAGGAGAAGGTTCTGGAACGTCGTGCTGGGAGCTCCTCCTGACCTGTGGGACGCCGGAGTCGGGCAGGCGGGACAGCTCCCACATCACGTGGAAGAAGAGGCAGGACAGGGCGGGGACGGACACCTGGGGACAGGGATGGGCCAAAAGTGGCCCCAAAGTGTCCTCAAAGGTCCAAAAGTGTCCTCAAAATGTCCTCAAAGGTCCAAAAGTGTCCCCAAACTGTCCTCAGGGGTCCAAAAGTGTCCCCAAAGTGTCCCCAAAATGTTCCCAAGGGTCCAAAAGTGTCCCCAAAGTGTCCTCAAAGGTCCAAAAGTGTCCTCAAAGTGTCCCCAAAATGTCCCCAAAGTGTCCCCAGGGGTCCAAAAGTGTCCTCAGGTGTCCCCAAAATGTTCCCAAAGTGTCCCCAGGGGTCCAAAAGTGTCCCCAAAGTGTCCTCAAAGGTCCAAGAGTGTCTTCAAAGTGTCCCCAAAGTGTCCCCAGGGGTCCAAAAGTGTCCCCAAAACGTCCCCAAAACATCCCCAAGTGTCCAAAAGTGTCTCCAGGTGTCCACAGGTGTCCCCAAAGTGTCCCCAAGTGTCCCCAGGTGCCCCCAGGTGTCCCCAAAATGTCTCCAAGTGTCCCCAAAATGTCTCCAAGTGTCCCCAAAGTGCCCCAAAATGTCCCCAAAGTGTCCCCAAGTGTCCCCAGGTGTCCCCAAAATGTCCCCAAAATGTCCCAAAAATGTCTCCAACTGTCCCCAAAATGTCCCCAGGTGTCCCCAGGTGCCCCCAGGTGTCCCCCAGGTGCCCCCAGGTGCCCCAGTGCCCCCACCTGTGCCGGCAGCTCCCCGGTGTCGATGCCGTGCCGGAGCAGTCGGGAGCAGGGACCAAAAAGCTTCCAGGGGGTCAGGTCGTGGGCACTGGGGGGACATTTGGGGACTTTTAGGGACATTTGGGGACAGCAGGAGACAGGTTCCCAATGTCCCCAACCCTCCCAATCCCCCAAAATGTCCCCAAATCCCCCCAATGTCCCCAATACCCCAATTGTCCCAAATCCCTCCAATGTCCCCAATATCCCAAATGTCCCAAACCCTCCCAATGTCCCAAAATGTTCCCAAATCCCCCAAAATGTCCCCAATGTCCCCAATCCCCCCAATATCCCAAATCCTCTTAAACCCCTCCAAATTCCCCAAATCCCCCCAAATGTCCCCAAATCCCCCAAATGTCCCCAATATCCCAAACTCCCCCAATGTCCCCAATCCCCCCAATATCCCAAATCCTCTCAAACCCCCAAAATGTCCCCAAATCCCCCAAAATGTCCCCAAATCCCCCCAACATCCCCAAATCCTCAAATGTCCCCAAATCCTCCCAATCCCCCCAAATCCCCCCAATGTCCCCAAATCCCCCCAATGTCCCCAAATCCCCCCAATGTCCCCAAATCCCCTCAAATCCCCCAAATCCCCCCAATCCCTCAAATCCTCCCAATCCCCCCAACACCCCCAAATCCCCCCAACATCCCCAAATCCCTCCAATCCTCCCAAATCCCCCTATGTCCCCAAATCCCCCCAACATCCCCAAATCCCCCCAAACCCCCCCAAATCCCCCCAAATGCCCCCCCTGACTTGAAGAGGGCCGAGATCCTGGTGAGGGTCGTCGCCAGCCCGTAAAGGTCCTCCTCGTCCGGGGCCTCTGCCTGGGGGACATTCCCGACATTCCCAGGTCAGATCCCAACATTCCCAGTTCAGATCCCAACATTCCCAACATTCCCACCCCAAATCCCGACATTCCCAACATTCCCAACATTCCCAGTTCAAATCCCAACATTCCCAGTCCAAATCCCACCATTCCCAGTCCAAATCCCAACATTCCCAACATTCCCAACATTCCCAGTCCAAATCCCAACATTCCCAGTTCAAATCCCAACATTCCCAACATTCCCAGTCCAAATCCCAACATTCCCAGTCCAGATCCCAACATCCCCAACATTCCCAGTTCAAATCCCACCATTCCCAGTTCAAATCCCACCACTCCCAGCCCATATTCCCAGTATTCCTGACATTCCCAACGTCCCCATTCCCACCTGGAGCACCTCAGTGACCTGGAGGTGGCACCTGTCCCCCAGGGTGACCCCAAAGTGTCCCCATGTCCCACCATTCCCAGTTCAAATCCCACCATTCCCAGTCCAAATCCCACCACTCCCAGTTCAAATCCCACCACTCCCAGCCCATATTCCCAGTATTCCCGACATTCCCAACGTTCCCATTCCCACCTGGAGCACCTCGGTGACCTGGAGGTGGCACCTGTCCCCCAGGCTGTCCCCCAGGGTGTCCCCAAAGTGTCCCCATGTCCCACCATTCCCAGTTCAAATCCCACCACTCCCAGTTCAAATCCCATCACTCCCAGCCCACATTCCCAACATTCCCAGCATTCCCAACATTCCCATTCCCACCTGGAGCACCTCAGAGGTGGCACCTGTCCCCCAGGGTGTCCCCAAGATGTCCCCAAAGTGTCCCCATGTCCCACCATTCCCAGTCCAAATCCCAACATTCCCAGTTCACATCCCACCACTCCCAGCCCACATTCCCAGTATTCCCAACATTCCCAGTGTTCCCATTCCCACCTGGAGCACCTCGGTGACCTGGAGGTGGCACCTGTCCCCCAGGGTGTCCCCAAGATGTCCCCAAAGTGTCCCCATGTCCCACCATTCCCAGTTCAAATCCCACCATTCCCAGTTCAAATCCCACCACTCCCAGCCCACATTCCCAGCATTCCCAACATTCCCAGTGTTCCCATTCCCACCTGGAGCACCTCGGTGACCTGGAGGTGGCACCTGTCCCCCAGGCTGTCCCCCAGGAGGCCCCTGGTGACGTCCCCCCGGCCGTGCAGGGGCAGTTGGGGGTCGCAGAGGGCGTGGAGGGCCCGCGAGGCCGCGTCCAGAACCTTCCGCTCCCGGTGCTTCCCGAACACCTCCCGCACCTGCAACAGCACCTGGGAGAGGGCCTGGGGGGGGACACGGACACTGGGAACAACTGGGACACACTGGGAGGCACTGGGAGGGACTGGGATGGAGCTGGGAGGGATTGGGAGGCACTGGGAGGCACTGGGAGTAACTGGGATGTCCAGAACCTTCCGCTCCCGGTGCTTCCCGAACACCTCCCGCACCTGCAACAGCACCTGGGAGAGGGCCTGGGGGGGGACACGGACACTGGGACACACTGGGACACACTGGGAGGCACTGGGAGGGACTGGGATGGAGCTGGGAGGCACTGGGAGGCACTGGGATGGAGCTGGGAGTAATTGGGATGGAGCTGGGAGGGCACTGGGAACACTCGGAGCACTGGGATGGCACCCATGGGATGGCTCTTGGATCGTACTGGGAGGGCACTGGGATGAACTGGGATGCACTGGGAGGCACTGGGATGAACTGGGATGGAACTGGAGGGGACTGGGATGAACTGGGCTGAACTGGGATGGACTGGGATGAACTGGGATGGACTGGGATGAACTGGGAGCCCCACCTTTTCCATCCTGCCCGTGTGGAACATTCCCAGCTCCAGGTGCCTCAGCACTGGGATGGCACTGGGACATACTGGGATGGCACTGGGGGGTTACTGGGAGGCACTGGGGGGTTACTGGGCTGAACTGGGACAGACTGGGATGGACTGGGATGTACTGGGAGCCCCACCTTGTCCATCCTGCCCGTGTGGAACATTCCCAGCTCCAGGTGCCTCAGCACTGGGATGGCACTGGGACATACTGGGATGGCACTGGGGGGTTACGGGGATGTACTGGGGGGTTACTGGGCTGTACTGGGGGGTTACTGGGTTGAACTGGGATGTACTGGGCTGTACTGGGCTGAACTGGGAGCCCCACCTTGTCCATCCTGCCCGTGTGGAACATTCCCAGCTCCAGGTGCCTCAGCACTGGGATGGCACTGGGACATACTGGGAGGGACTGGGGGGTTACTGGGATGTACTGGGATGAACTGGGAGCCCCACCTTTTCCATCCTGCCCGTGTGGAACATTCCCAGCTCCAGGTGCCTCAGCACTGGGATGGCACTGGGATGGCACTGGGAGCACTGGGACATACTGGGATGGCACTGGGACATACTGGGAGGGACTGGGGGGTTACTGGGATGAACTGGGCTGAACTGGGAGCCCCACCTTTTCCATCCTGCCCGTGTGGAACATTCCCAGCTCCAGGTGCCTCAGCACTGGGATGGCACTGGGATGGCACTGGGAGCACTGGGACATACTGGGATGGCACTGGGACATACTGGGAGGGACTGGGGGGTTACTGGGATGAACTGGGCTGAACTGGGAGCCCCACCTTTTCCATCCTGCCCGTGTGGAACATTCCCAGCTCCAGGTGCCTCAGCACCGTCAGCAGAGCGGCCGCGGGGTCGGAATCGGCCGAAAACTGGGATGGGAGGGAAGGAGGGGGACCCCAAATCCCAAATCCCAAATATCCCAAATGTCCCAAATCCCCCCAATATCCCAAATATCCCAAAATATCCCAAATATCCCAAAATTCCCCCCAATACCCCAAATGTCCCAAATATCCCAAATGTCCCCAAATCCCCCCAATACCCCAAATATCCCAAATCCCCCCCATATCCCAAATATCCCAACTATACCCCAAATATCCCAAATCCCCCCAATATCCCAAACATCCCCAAATCCCTCCAACATCCCAAATATCTCAAATCCCCCCAATGTCCCAAATATCCCAAATATCCCCAAATTCCCTCAATATCCCCAATCCCCCCAATATCCCCAATATCCCAAATGTCCCCAATCCCCCCAATATCCCAAATATCCCCAAATACCCCCAAATCCCTCCAATATTCCAAATATCCCAAATGTCCCCAATATCCCCAATATCCCAAATATCCCCAAATCCCCCCAATATCCCAAATTCCTCCAATATCCCAAATATCCTCAAATATCCCCAAATCCCCCAAATCCCCCCAATACCCCAAATATCCCCAAATATCCCCAAATCCCCCCAATATCCCAAATATCCCCAATATCCCAAATCCCTCCAATCTCCCCAATATCCCAAATATCCCCAAATCCTCCCAATATCCCAAATCCCCCCAATATCCCAAATATCCCAAATATCCCAAATCCCCCCCATATCCCAAATATCCCAAATATCCCCAAATCCCCCCAATATCCCAAATATCCCCAATATCCTAAATCCCTCCAACATCTCAAATATCCCAAATCCCTCCAATCTCCCCAATATCCCAAATATCCCCAAATCCCTCCCAATGTCCCAAATATCCCCAATATCCCAAATATCCCCAAATCCCCCCAATATCCCAAATATCCCCAATATCCCAAATATCCCCAAATCCCCCCAATATCCCAAATATCCCCAATATCCCAAATATCCCCAAATCCCCCCAATATCCCAAATCCCCCCAATGTCCCAAATATCCCAAATCCCCCCAAATATCCCAAATCCCCCCAATATCCCAAACATCCCAAAATTCCCAAATCCCCCCCATATCCCAATATCCCAACTATCTCCCCAAATCCCATTCCCACCTTTTCCAGGAGCTGGGGCAGCACCGGGATGAGGCTCCGGCTCAGTCGGGATTTCTCCTCCTCCTGCTCCTTCCTCTCCTTGGACGTCACCTTGGAACGGGAATTTGGGGCTGGAATTTCCCCTCCTTCCCCCCAAAAAAATCCCCCCAAATCCCAAAAAAATCCCGAAAAATTCCCCCCCCAAAAATCCTAAAAATTCCCCCAAAATTCCCCCAAAAATAAAAAAAAAATCCTGGAAAATCCCCTCAAAAATTCAAAAAAATTCCTAAAAAATCCCCCCAAAATCCAAAAAAATTCCTAAAAAAAATCCTAAAAAATCCCCCCAAAAATAAAAAAAAATCCTAAAAAATCCCCTCAAAAATCCTAAAAAATCCCCTCAAAAATCCTAAAAAATCCCCTCAAAAATTCCAAAAAAATGCTAAAAAATCCCCAAAAAATCCTGAAAAATCCTGAAAAATCCCCCCAAAAATAAAAAAAAAATCCTGAAAAATCCCCCCAAAAAATCAAAAAAATCCTAAAAAATCCCCTCAAAAATTCCAAAAAAATTCCAAAAAAATCCCCCAAAAAATCCTGAAAAATCCCCTCAAAAATTCCAAAAAAATTCCAAAAAAATCCCCCCAAAAATCCTAAAAAATCCCCTCAAAAATAAAAAAAAATCCTAAAAAACCCACTCAAAAGTTCCAAAAAATTCAAAAAAAATTCCTAAAAAATCACCCCAAAATCCAAAAAATTCCTAAAAAATCCAAAAAAATCCCCAAAAAATCCTGAAAAATCCCCTCAAAAATTCCAAAAAAATTCCAAAAAAATTCCTAAAAAATCCCCCCAAAAATCCTAAAAAATCCCCTCAAAAATAAAAAAAATTCTAAAAAACCCACTCAAAAGTTCTAAAAAATTCAAAAAAAATTCCTAAAAAATACCCCAAAAAATCCTAAAAAATCCCCTCAAAAATTCCAAAAAAATTCCAAAAAAATTCCTTAAAAATCCCCAAAAAAATCCTGAAAAATCCCCTCAAAAATTCCAAAAAATCCCCTCAAAAATCCAAAAAAATCCCCCCAAAAATCCTAAAAAATCCCCTCAAAAATTCCAAAAAAATTCCAAAAAAATCCTAAAAAATCCCCTCAAAAATTCCAAAAAATTCCAAAAAAATTCCTAAAAAATCCCCCCAAAATCCCCAAAACCCCCGACCCCCCTGTGGCATTCCCAGAATTCCCAGAATTCCCAGCACCTTGCGTGGGCCCGCCCGTCCCACGGGGGGGTGGCCCTGGGCCACCTGGAGGGCACTGCAGGCCACGATCTCCACCAGGGCCTTCTCCTGACGGTCCTCCAGGCCTGCAAGGGGATGGGACACCAGTAGGGACCAGTATGGACCAGTAGGGACCAGTATAAACCAGTATGGACCAGTACGGACCAGTATGGACCAGTACGGAGTGGGAAAACCTGGCCCAGTAAAGCCCAGGGTGGGTTTCATGGTCCCAGTGCCCCCCCAGTATCTCCCAGTGCCTCCCAGTCCCTCCCAGTGCCCCCCAGTGCCTCCCAGTCCCTCCCAGTGCCCCCCAGTGCCCTCCCAGTCTCTCCCAGTGCCCCCAGTCCCTCCCAGTCCCTCCCAGTGCCCCCCAGTGCCCTCCCACTATCTCCCAGTCCCTCCCAGTGCCCCCCAGTGCCCTCCCAGTTCCCTCCCAGTCTCTCCCAGTGCCAACCCAGTATTTCCCAGTATCTCCCAGTGCCATCCCACTATCTCCCACTATCTCCCAGTGTCTCCCAGTCCCTCCCAGTATCTCCCAGTGCCCCCCACTGCCCCCCTCACTGTCCTCCCAGTCTCTCCCAGTCCCTCCCAGTGCCCCCCAGTCCCTCCCAGTCCCTCCCAGCCCCCTCCCAGTGCCCCCCAGTGCCCCCCAGTCCCTCCCAGTGCCCTCCCAGTGCCCCCCAGTCCCTCCCAGTCCCTCCCAGCCCCCTCCCAGTGCCTCCCAGTGCCCCCCAATCCCCTCCCAGTCCCTCCCAGTGCCCCCCAGTCCCTCCCAGTGCCTCCCAGCCCCCTCCCAGTGCCCCCCAGTGCCCCCAGTTGCTCACTGGTGTGCTGCCCCAGCAGCAGCCCCGTGGCCGTGTCCCAGTCCCGGAGCCGGGAGCCGGCGCATTCCCACAGGCTGTCCACCAGGTAGGCGGCGTGCTCGTGGAGCTGGGGGGGGGAAAGGGACCCAATTCCCACAGAATTCCAGGAAATTCCCAAAAATTCCAGGAAAATAAAAAAAAATTCCATGAAAATCCCCAAAAATCCCATGAAAATCCCCCCAAAAATCTCCTCTGGAGCCCCTCAGACCTGGGGAATTCTGGGTGTTCGTGGAGCTGAGAGGGGGAAAAGGGACCAAATTCCCACAGAATTCCCAAATATCCCAGGAAAATCAAAAAAAATCCCACGAAAATCCGCCCAAATCCCATGAAAATCCCAAAAAATCCCACAAAAATCCCACAAAAAATCCCACGGAAATCCCAAAAATTCCATGAAAATCCCCAAAAATCCCACAAAAATCCCACAAAAAATCCCATGAAAATCCCAAGAAATCCCACGAAAATCCCAAAAAATCCCATGAAAATCCCCCCAAAAAATCCCATGAAAATCCAAAAAAATCCCCCCAAAAATCTGAAAAAATAAAAAGAAATCCTGAAAAATAAAAAAAAAACCTTAAAAAATCCCCCCAAAACTCCCCCAAAAATCCTAAAAAATCCCCCCCAAAATCCCCAAAAAATCCTAAAAAATCCCAAAAAAATCCTCCAAAAAATCCCCCCAAAATCCCCAAAAAATCCTACAAATCCCCCCAAAAATCCCCCAAAAATCCTAAAAAATCCCCCCCAAAAATCTCCAAAAAATTCCCCCAAAAATCCCCCCCAAAAATCCTAAAAAATCCCCCCCAAAATCCCCAAAAAATCCTAAAAAATTCCCCCCCAAAATCCCCAAAAAATCCTAAAACATCCCCCCCAAATCCTAAAAAATCCTCAAAAAATCCCTGAAAAAAATCCTAAAAAAACCCCCCAAAATATAAAAAAAAAAATCAAAAAAATCCCCCCAAAATCCTAAAAAATCCCCCCAAAAAATCAAAAAAAGTCCTAAAAAATCCCCCCAAAAATAAAAAAAAATCCAAAAAAATCCTAAAAAAAATCCCCCAAAATAAAAAAAAATCCTAAAAAATTTCTCCAAAAAATTCCAAAAAAATTCCAAAAAAGTCCTAAAAAATCCCCCCAAAAATAAAAAAAAAATCCAAAAAAAATCCAAAAAAATCCTAAAAAAAAATCCCCCAAAAATAAAAAAAAATCCTAAAAAATTTCTCCAAAAAATTCCAAAAAAATTCCAAAAAAGTCCTAAAAAATCCCCCCCAAAATCCAAAAACAATCCAAAAAAAATTCCAAAAAAATCCTAAAAAAAATCCCAAAAAAATAAAAAAAAATCCTAAAAAATTTCTCCAAAAAATTCCAAAAAAAATCCAAAAAATTCCTAAAAAATCCCCCCAAAAATCAAAAAAAAATCCAAAAAAATCCTAAAAAAAAATCCCCAAAAAATAAAAAAAAATCCTAAAAAATTTCTCCAAAAAATTCCAAAAAAATTCCAAAAAAGTCCTAAAAAATCCCCCCAAAAATCCAAAAAAAAATCCAAAAAAATCCTAAAAAAAAATCCCCAAAAAATAAAAAAAAATCCTAAAAAATTTCTCCAAAAAATTCCAAAAAAATTCCAAAAAAGTCCTAAAAAATCCCCCCAAAAATCCAAAAAAAATAAAAAAAAAATCCTAAAAAAAAATCCCCCAAAAATAAAAAAAAATCCTAAAAAATTTCTCCAAAAAATTCCAAAAAAATTCCAAAAAATTCCTAAAAAATCCCCCCCAAATCCCAAAAAAATGTGGCACCTCACTGTCCAAGAAGAAGGTGACGAGGAGCTGGAAAAAGGTCTTGTTGTCCCCATTCCCATTCCCGTGTTTTTGGGGGTCCAGGAGCCTGGAAAAGGGGGAAAAGGGCAGGAAAAGGAGGAAAAGGGAGAAAAAAGGGGGAATTTGGGGGTTGGAATGGGGGAAAAAGGGTTGGGATTGGGGAAAAATTGAGGATTTTGGGATTGGGATGGGAGAAAACTGTGGAAAAATGGGATTGGGATGGAGGAAAAAGAGGGGAAAATGGGGTGGGATTGGGAAAAATGGGGGGAAAAATGGGGGGATTGGGAAAAATGGGGGGGAAATTGGGAAAAAATGGAGGGAAAATGGGAGGGAAAATTGGGAAAAATGGGGGGAAAAGGGGGTGGGATTGGGAAAAATAGGGGGAAAATGGGGAAGGATTGGGAAAAGTGGAGGGAAAAATGGGAAGGATTGGGAAAAATGGGGGGAAATTGGGAAAAATGGAGGGAAAATGAGGGAAAACTGGGAAAAATGGGGGGAAAATGGGGTGGGATTGGGAAAAATGGGGGGAAAATTGGGAAAAATGGGGGGAAAACTGGGAAAAATGGGGGGAAAACGGGGAAGGATTGGGAAAAATGGGTGGAAAATTGGGAAAAATGGGGGGAAAAATGGGAAAAATGGAGGGAAAACTGGGAAGGATTGGGAAAAATGGGGGGAAACTGGGGTGGGATTGGGGGAAATGGGGGGAAAAATGGGGGGAAAAGGGGGAAAGATTGGGAAAAGTGGAGGGAAAAATGGGGGGAAATTGGGAAGGATTGGGAAAAATGGGGAGGAAATGGGGTGGGATTGGGGAAAATGGAGGGAAAATGGGGAAGGATTGGGAAAAATGGGGGGAAAATTGGGAAAAATGGGGGGAAAATGGGGGAAAACTGGGAAAAATGGGGGGAAAATGGGATGAAATTGGGAAAAATAGGGGGAAAATTGGGAAAAATGGGGGGAAACGGGGGTGGGATTGGGAAAAGTGGGGGGAAATTGGGAAAAGCAGGGTGGGATTCCGGGAATTTGGGACAAACAGCCCCTCCTCCCCCCCCTAATTCCCGGGAGACAGGGCTGGGACAGGGCTGAGGTAATTCCAGCTGCTGGGAGGCTCCCCGAGCTCATTCCAAGGCCAATTCCGGGAATTCCCACCCCCAGGGCTCCAGATGTTTTTCCTGAGGGCTGGAAGGGGGAGGGGGGAGAATTCCAGGGGTTTTTGGAGAGTTCCAGGGGTTGGGAATGGGGGGAGAGGGGGGTGGGATGGGAATGGGAATTCCAAAGGGTTTAGGGTGGGAATTCCAAGGGTTTGGGGGGGAATTCTGAGGGGTTGAGGGTGGAATTCCAGAAAGTTTGGGGTGAGAATTCCAATGGTTTGGGGTGGGAATTCTGAAGGATTGGGGTGGGAATTCCAAAGGGTTTGGGGGGGGAATTCTGAGGGGTTTGGGTGGGAATTCCTAAGAGTGGGGTGGGAATTCTGAGGGTTTGGCAGGAAAATTCCAAAGGGTTTGGGTGGGAATTCCAAAAGGTTTGGGAGGAAAATTCCAAAGGGTTTGGGGGGGAAAATTCCAAAGGGTTTGGGGGGGAATTCCAAAGGGTTTGGGGGGGAATTCCAAAGAGTTTGGGGGGGAATTCTGAGGGATTTGGGAGTGGGAATTCTGAAGGATTGGGGGTGGGAATTCTGAAGGGTTTGGGGTGGGAATTCCAAAGAGTTTGGGGTGGGAATTCCAAAGAGTTTGGGGTGGGAATTCCAAGGGTTTGGGATGGGAATTCCAAGGATTCCAGGCATTCCAGGGGTTGGGAATGATGGGACAGGGGGGTGGGAATTCCCAGGAATTCACCTGTAGAACAGGAACCCAAGGCTGGGGGTGGGAATTCCAAGGGTTTGGGGGTGGGAATTCCAAGGATTTCAGGCATTCCAGGGGTTGGGAATGACAGGAGGGGGGGGGGGGAATTCCCAGGAATTCACCTGCGGAACAGGAACGTTCCAGCACCCAAGATTGGGGTGGGAATTCCAAAGGGTTTGGGGTGGGAATTCCAAGGATTTCAGGCATTCCAGGGGTTGGGAATGACAGGAGGGGGGGTGGGAATTCCCAGGAATTCACCTGTGGAACAGGAACGTTCCAGCAGCCGAGGCCAGAGCCCGGTTGGCCACGAAAACCACGGGATAAATGCTCTGGCAATCCTCCTCCGACAGGGAATCCCCCAAATTCCTGGGAATTTTGGCACAATTCCTGCTTCTTCCATTCCCATTCCGCCCATTCCCGGTCACCAATTCCCAGTTTCCCCCCCATTCCTGCTCCCAAATTCCCAGTTCTCCCCATCCCTGCTCCCAAATTCCTTCTCCCCTTATCCTTTTCCATCAGGAATTCCTCCAAACCCTTGGGAATTTGGGATTTGGGGGGGTCCTGACCCCCAAATCCTGATCCCTGCCATTCCCATTTTCCTCCTTCCTCATTCCCAATTCCCAGTTTCCCCCCATTCCTGCTCCCAAATTCCCAGTTCTCCCCGTCCCTGCTCCCAAATTCCTTCTCCCCTTATCCTTTTCCATCAGGAATTCCTCCAAATCCTTGGGAATTTGGGATTTGGGGGGGTCCTGACCCCCAATTCCTGATCCCTGCCATTCCCATTCTCCCCCTTTCTGTTCCCAAAACCCCTCCTGGGACCCCCCAAAGCCCCCCCAGGATCCCCCAAATCCCTCCTGGGACCCCTCAAATCTCCCCTGGGACCCCCCAAATTCCCCCCAAGACCCCCCAAATCCCCCTCAGGATTCCCAAAATCCCTCCTGGGACCCCCCAAACCTTCCCAACCCCCCCCCCAGGACTCCCCAAAATCCCTCCTGGGACCCCCAACCCCCCCCCCAAGACCCCCCAAACCCCAACCCCCTCCTGGGACTCCCCAAATCCCCCTCAGGACTCCCAAAATTCCCCCCAGGATTCCCAAAATCCCACCTGGGACCCCCCAAACCCCTTCTGGGACCCCCCAAACCTTCCCAAAGCCCCCCTTGGACCTCCCAAATCCCCCTCCAGGATCCCCAAAATCCCTCCTGGGACCCTCAAACTCTCCCCAGGACCCCCTAAACCCCTCCTGGGATCCCCAAACGACCCCCAGGACCCCCCAAAATTCCCCCAGGACCCCCCCAAAATTCCCCCAGGACCCCTAAAAGCCCCCCAGGACCCCCCAAAAGCCCCCCAGGACCCCCCCAGACTCACTGGACCAGGAGGGTTTGGAGCTTCACCTCCTCCAGGGCCACCTCAGGCTCCTTGTCCTGGGCCTGAATCCCCCCCAAAACCCTTCCAGGACCCCCCAAAACCCCCCCAGGACCCCCCAAAATTCCCCCAGGACCCCCCAAAAGGCCCCCAGGACCCCCCAAAAGCCCCCCAAGAGCCCCCAGACTCACTGGACCAGGAGGGTTTGGAGCTTCACAGCCTCCAGGGCCACCTCAGGTTCCTTGTCCTGGGCCATGGCCACGAGCCGGGGCTGCCAGGGGGACGAGGGGACAATTTGGGGACCCCCCAGGACCCCCCAATTCTCCCCCAGCCCCGTTTTCCCCCGTTTCCCCTCTTCCCAATCCTGTTTTCCCTCATTTCTCTCCATCCCAACCGCATTTTCCTTCATCCTAACCCCATTTCCCTCCATCCCAACCCCATTTTCCCTCATCCCAACCCCATTTCTCTCCATCCTAATCCCAGTTTCCCTCATCCCAGCCCCATTTCCTCCCATCCCAATCCTGTTTTACCCCATCCCAACCCCATTTCCCTCATCCCAGCCCCATTTCCTCCCATCCCAATCCCATTTTCCCCCATTTCCCTCACCCCAGCCCCATTTCCCCCCATCCCAACCCCATTTTCTCCCATCCCAATCCTGTTTTTACCCCATTTTCCCTCATCCCAATCCCCTTTTCCCTCATTCCCCCCCATCCAAACCCTCTTTTCCCCCTTTTCACCTCATCCCAGCCCCATTTCCCCCTTCCCAACCCCATTTTCCCTCATTTCCCCCCATCCCAACCCCCTTTTCCCTCATTCCCCCCATCCCCACCCCATTATCCCCCTTTCCCCCCATCCCAACCCTCTTTCCCCTCACCTTGAACCTCCCAGTGAACAATTCCAGCTGCTGGGCCATGTCTGGGTTTCCATAAATTCCCTGGAGAGCCTTCACACACTGGAGCCGAACCTCCCCTTGCTGGGAAAGGGGAATTGGGGAATTCTGGGCACCCTTCCCACCCCCAGGATCCCCCTTTTCCCTCATCCCACCCCATTTTCCCTCATCCCACCCCATTTTCCCTCATCCCAACCCCCAAAATCCCTGATTTTCCTCCCATTCCCAGCCCATTTTCCCCATTTTCCCACATCCCAACCCCAAAATCCCCCATGTCCCCCCCATCCCACCCCATTTTCCCCCCATTTTCCCCAATCCCACCCCATTTTCCCCCCATTTTCCCCAATCCCACCCCATTTTCCCCCCATTTTCCCCAATCCCACCCCATTTTCCCTCCATTTTCCCCAATCCCACCCCATTTTCCCTCACTTTTCCCCCCTCCCACCCCATTTTCCCTCCATTTTCCCCAATCCCACCCCATTCCCCCCATTTTCCCTCATCCCACCTCATTTCCCTTTTATTTCCCCAAATCCCACCCCATTTTCCCTCCATTTTCCCCAATCCCACCCCATTTTCCCCCCCTATTTTCCCCCAATCCCACCCCATTTTCCCCCCTTATTTTCCCCAATCCCACCCCATTTTCCCTCACTTTTCCCCCCTCCCACCCCACTTTCCCCCCTTATTTTCCCCAATCCCACCCCACTTTCCCCCCTTATTTTCCCCAATCCCACCCCATTTTCCCTCCATTTCCCCCCCTCCCACCCCATTTCCCCCCCCCTTATTTTCCCAAATCCCATCCCATTTTCCCCAATCCCACCCCATTTCCCCTCAATTTTCCCCAATCCCACCCCATTTTCCCTCAATTTTCCCCAATCCCACCCCATTTTCCCCCCATTTTCCCCAATCCCACCCCATTTTCCCCCCTTATTTTCCCCAATCCCACCCCATTTTCCCTCACTTTTCCCCCCTCCCACCCCACTTTCCCCCCTTATTTTCCCCAATCCCACTCCATTTTTCCCCCTTATTTTCCCCAATCCCACTCCATTTTCCCTCCATTTTCCCCAATCCCACCCCATTTTCCCTCCATTTCCCCCCCCTCCCACCCCATTTCCCCCCCCCCTTATTTTCCCAAATCCCATCCCATTTTCCCCAATCCCACCCCATTTCCCCTCAATTTTCCCCAATCCCACCCCATTTCCCCTCAATTTTCCCCCCTCCCACCCCATTTTCCCCCCATTTTCCCCCCTCCCACCCCATTTTCCCTCCATTTTCCCCCCTCCCACCCCATTTCCCCCCTCTTTTCCCCCAAAATCCCCACCTTGTCGTGCAGTGTCCACCCGAGGTACTTGAGGTAACTGTCGTTCAGGAAGGATCCCGGGAATCTCCTCATCCACGTTCCCAACTCCTCCATGCACACGGCCCGGATTTCGGGAACCACGTCCCTGAATCCCACGGCATTCCCGGGATCACACCCCTAATTCCCACAGGACCCACATTTCCCCCATCCCAATCCTGGTTTTCCCTCATTTTCCCCCATCCCAATCCTGTTTTTCCCTCTTTTTCCCTCATCCCAACCCCATTCTCCCTCATTTTCCCTCATCCCAATCCCATTTTCCCTCATCCCAATCCCATTTTCCCTCTTTTTCCCTCATCCCAATCCCATTTTCCCCCCTTTTCCCTCATCCCAACCCCATTTTCCCCCATTTTCCCTCACCCCAATCCCATTTCCCCCCTTTTCCCTCCATCCCAATCCCATTTTCCCCCTTCCCAACTCCGTTTTCCCCCATTTTCTCCCCCTCCCATCCCATTTTCCCTCACCCCAATCCCATTTCCCCCCTTTTCCCCCAGTTTTCCCCCAGTTTTCCCTCAGAACCCTCCATTTTCTCCCGCCCAAATCCCCTTTTCCCCCACTTTTCCCCCACTTTTCCCTCAGAATCATCCAATTTCTCCCACCCAAATCCCATTTTCCTTCACTTTTCCCCCACTTTTCCCTCAGAACCCTCCATTTTCTCCCGTCCAAATCCCCTTTTCCCCCAGTTTTCCCTCACTTTTCCCTCAGAATCCTCCATTTCCCTCCCTCCCACCCCTCTTTATCCCCGAATCCCGCCGATTTATCCCGGGATTCCCACCTGTAGCGGTGCACGAAGACCCCCTTGAACACGACGTTCATCAGCACCTCCATCTCCTCCTGCTGCTCCAGGAGCTTCGGGAAGGGCATCCCGAGGGATTTAGGGCCGTCCCGGAGCCCCCCAGCCCCTAAAAAACCCCCCCAGACTCACCTCCCGGCGCTTTTCCAGCAGCGCTTCCATCTTTTCCGTGGCCCTCCTTCCCAACTCCTTGGCCTTTTCCGCCTCCAGGTGCCTCTGGTTGTTGTCCTGCTGGACGTGGACGCCCAAGGCCACGTCCACCAGCGCCGTCATCACCTTCAGGGCTGGGAAAATCCGGGATAACGGCGTGGAAAAGGGGTGAAAAGAGGGGAAAATGGGGGGGAATGGGGTGGGATGGGGGAAAAACGGCGGGAAAGTGGGATTTGGGGGGGAGAAAATGGAGGATTCTGAGGGAAAACTGGGGGGAAATAGGAAAAACCAGGTCTGGGATGAGGGAAAATTGGGAGAAAACAGGATTTGGGTGGGAGAAAATGGAGGATTCTGAGAGAAAAGTGAAGGAAAACTGGGGGAAAAGAGGATTTGGGTGGGAGAAAATGGAGGATTCTGAGAGAAAAGTGAGGGAAAATTGGGGGAAAAGAGGATTTGGGTGGGAGAAAATGGAGGATTCTGAGGGAAAAGTGAGGGAAAAGTGGGAGAAAAGGTGATTTGGGTGGCAGAAAATGGAGGATTCTGAGGGAAAAGTGGGGGAAAATTGGGAGAAAAGGGGATTTGGGTAGGAGAAAATGGAGGATTCTGAGGGAAAAGGGAAGGAAAACCGAGGGAAAAGGGGATTTGGGTGGGAGAAAATGGAGGATTCTGAGGGAAAAGTGAAGGAAAACTGGGGGAAAAGGGGATTTGGGTGGGAGAAAATGGAGGATTCTGAGGGAAAAGTGAAGGAAAACTGGGGGAAAAGGGGATTTGGGTGGGAGAAAATGGAGGATTCTGAGGGAAAACTGGCAGAAAACAGGTAAAAAGAGGAGTGAGATGAGGGAAAATGGTGGCAAAACAGGATTTGGCTGGAAGAAAAAGAAGGATTTTGAGGAAAACAGGCAAAAACGGGCAAAAAGAGGACACGGATGAAGTAAAATGGTGGCAAAACAGGATTTCGATGGAACAAAAAGGAGAATTTTGAGAAAAACAGGCAAAAAAGGGGCAAAAAGACAACTAGGATGAGGGTAAAATGGTGGCAAAACAGGATCTGGGTGGAAAAAAAATAGAAGATTCTGAGGGAAAACTGCAGAAAAGGGGAAAAAAGAGGAGCAAAATGAAGGAAAATGGCGGCAAAACAGAACTTGGGTGGAAAAAAAGGGAGGATTTTGAGGGAAAACAGGCAAAAAAGGGACAAAAAGAGAACAGGGATGACGTAAAATGGCGGCAGAACACGATTTGGGTGGAACAAAATGAAAGATTCTGAGGAAAAAGTGGCAGAAAACAGGAGAAAAGAGGACTGGGATGAGGGAAAATGGCGGCAAAACAAGATTGGGGTGGAAGAAAAAGGAGAATTTTGAGAAAAAACGGGCAAAAAGTGGTAAAAAGACGACTAGGATGAGGTAAAAACGGTGGCAGAACACAATTTGGGTGGAACAAAATGAAAGATTCTGAGGAAAAGTGGTAGAAAAGGGGCAAAAAAAGGAGGAGGATATGAGAAAATAGCAGCAAAACAGCATTTGAGTGGAAGAAAAGGGAGGATTTCAGAAAAAACAGGCAAAAAAAACGGGCAAAAAGAGGACAGGGGATGACGTAAAATGGCGGCAAAACAGGATTTGGGTGGAAGAAAATGAAAGATTCTGAGGAAAAACTGGCAGAAAAGGGGCAAAAAAAGGAGGAGGATATGAGAAAATAGCAGCAAAACAGGATTTGGGTGGGAGAAAAAGGAAGATTTCGAGAAAAAACAGGCAAAAAAAAACGGGCAAAAAGAGGACAGGGATGACGTAAAATGGCGGCAAAACAGGATTTCAATGGAAAAAAAGGGAGGATTTTGAGGGAAAACAGGCAAAAAGAGGAGTGGGACGAGGGCAAAAGGGGTCCCTGAGGTTCCTCTCCCCCCCTCTGGAATGCCCGGGCTGATCCCCAGGGATCCGTCCCTACCTGCCCAAGGTGCTGGTGTGGCGGAAGGCCCGCACTTGGGAATCCGAGAGGCCGGTGAGGAAGGAAATCCAGGAGTCCATGAGGAACCCGTCGTAAACGACGCTGTACTGGCCCCGCCGCACCACCGTGGCCCACCAGCTCCGAGAACCCCGCCCGGAAGCGGCGCCAGGGCCGGGAGCTCATGGATAACGGGTATTCCGGGGAATCCTGGGGGTTGGAAGAAGTAAATCCCCAAAAAAATCACTTAAAAATCCTCCAAAATGCACCAAAAATCCCTTAAAAATCCCATCAAAATGCCTTAAAAATCCCCTAAAAAGCCCTCAGATATTCCCTGAAAATGCTTCAAAAATCCACTAAAAATCCCTCAAAAATCCACCAAAAATCCCTTAAAAAAGCACTAAAAATTTTGTAAAACGCCACCAAAAATCCCTTAAAAATCCACTAAAAATCCCCTCAAAACCCCCCAAAAAATCCCTTAAAAATCCACTAAAATTTCCTTAAAAACCCCCTTCCCAAGTGGGAGCTCATGGATAATGGGTATTCCGGGGAATCCTGGGGGGTTGGAGGAGGTAAATGCCCAAAAAAAATCCCTTAGAAATCCTTCAAAATGCACCAAAAATCACTTAAAAACCCACTAAAAATTCCTTAAAAATCCCATAAAAATCCCTCAAAAATCCTCCAAAATGCACCAAAAATCACTTAAAAATCTATTAAAAATTCCCTTAAAAATCCACTAAAAATCCCTCAAAAATCCACTAAAAATCTCCTAAAAATCCCTTAAAAATCCACTAAAAATCCCTCAAAAATCCCCTAAAAACCCCTTAAAAATCCCCTTCCCAGCCTTTGGAATCCCCCCGAGGCACCTCCTTGAACTTCTCCGTGAGCTGTTGGATGATCTGGGAATTCTGCAGCTCCCGGAACATCTCCGGGGTCACCACACCCTGGGGGGGGATTCCCAATCCCTGTTTTCCAGCTCTTTTCCCTCCATCCCAACCCCAGAATCCTCCAATTCCTCCCATCCCACCTTGCTTTTCTCGCCATTTTCCTGCTTCCCATCCCCTTTTCCCCCCATCCCAACCCCAAAATCCTTCATTTTCCCCCATTCCAACCCTCTTTCCCCTCACCCCACACCCCAAAGCCTTTTTTCCCTCCATCCCACCCCATTTCCCCCTTTTCCCTCATCCCAACCCCAGAATCCTTCATTTTCCCACATCCCAACCCTCTTTCCCCTCACCCCACACCCCAAATCCCCTTTTTTTCACCTCATCCTACCCCATTTTTCTCCCCTTCACCCCCATCCCAACCCCAAAATCCTTCATTTTCCCCCATCCCAACCCTCTTTCCCCTCACCCCACACCCCAAATCCCCTTTTTCCCCCCATCCCAACCCCAAAATCCTTCATTTTCCCACATCCCAACCCTCTTTTCCCTCACCCCACACCCCGAATCCCTCTTTTTTCCCCCCATCCCACCCCATTTTTCTCCCGTTTCCCCCCATCCCAACCCCAAAATCCTTCATTTTCCCCCATCCCAACCCTCTTTCCCCTCACCCCACACCTCAAATCCCCTTTTTCCCCCCATCCCACCCCCAAAATCCTCAATTTCCCCCCCATCCCAACCCTCTTTTCCCTCACCCCACACCCCAAATCCCCTTTTTCCCCCCCTCCCACCCCGTTTCCCCCCATCCCACCCCCCTTTTCCCCCCTTTCCCTCCCTTTTTCCCTCACCCCACCTCCCTCCCGCCCCCTTTTCCTCCCACCCCGCCCATTTCAGGGGTCCCCCCACCCCAAAATTCGGGCAGGACCCCCCCCAAAAAACCCACCTCTGCACCCACAAGCCCTGACGATGAAGTTGAGCAGCTCCAACAATCCCGACTCCCGATCCCGTTTGTACAATTCCAGCCACTCGTCCACCAACGTCTGCCGGGAATTCGGGATCCTTAGGACCCCCTCCTTAATTTTAGGGACCCCCCTTTTAATTTTAGGGACCCCCCCTTTAATTTTAGGGCACCTCCACCACTGCTTTTCCTGACAAAACCGCCTGGAAAAGGGAATTCTCCTGTGGGTTCGCCTCGATCCCGTTGGAACGCCGGGAGCGCTTCGGGGTCTGCCGGAAAACCGGGATAAATTGGGGAAGGGGGGTTGGAATTCCTGAAAAATTTAGGATTTAAGAGGGGAAAAAACGGGAATTACCTGCCCTTGGTTGGACCTCCGGGGGCGTCCACGTTTTTCCGGGCGGGCAAATCGGCCTCGAAGTCGCTGCCGGAGTCGGGATCCGACGGGAATTCCTGTGGAATGAGGGGGGGGAAAAGAAAAAAAGGGGTCCGGGGGGGGGTTTGGGGGGAGTTTTGGGGGGTTTGGGACCCCCTCAAAGCACTCACGGGGTGTGGGGGGATGTCGGGGGGCTGCTCTGGGCCCTGGATCCCGGAGTGGGGATGGAGGATCCAGAGGAGGATCCGGAGGTTCCGGAGCTTCGGATCCGGGGGGGAACGTTGGGGGGCCATGGCTGGGGCTGGAAAAAGGAGGGAGGGGCGAGGTGAGACCCCTGAAATTTGTTCCTCTGGGGAAGAGGGGGGGGGTTGAGACGCCCCCGAAATTTTCCCCCCTTGGAAAAATCGAGGGCTGGAGCCCCGAATTTGCCTCCCCGGGATGATTGGGAGGGGTTGGGAACCCCCCAAGAGACAACTGGGGGCTTAGAACCCCTCAATCCCCCCCCAAGTCCCCCCTCAGAGGGGGTTTAAAGCCCCCCCCCTTGGCACTCCCCTCAAATTTTGAGGGGTAAAACCCTTAAAAACCCACTAAAAGTCCCTCCAAAATCCTCTAAAAATTCCTTAAAATCCACCAAAAATCCCTTAAAAATCCCATTCCCAACTGGGAGCTTGTGGATAATAGGTATTCTGAGGGATCCTGAGGAAGTTGGAGGAGGTAAATCCCAAAAATAATCCCTTCAAAATACCCCCAAAAACCTCCCAAACCCCCCCGGGGGGTGAAGCCCATTGGGGCCTCTCAGACCTCCCAAACCCCCTCAACTCACCCTCAGAGGGATTTTGAAACCCCCTCCCTCACATTTAAGGGGATCAAAACCCCCAAAAACCTCCCAAACCCCCTCAGTCACCCTCAGGGGGGATTTTGAAACCCCCTCCTCACATTTAAGGGGATCAACCACACCAAAACACCCCCAAAAAGCCCTCAAAATTCCCCCAAAACCCTCCCAAAACCTCTCTGGGGGGTGAAGCTCACTGGGGCCTCTTGGACCCTCTCAAACCCCCCCAGTCACCCTCAGGGAGATTTTGAAACCCCCTCCTCACATTTAGGGGCATCAAACACCCCAAAACACCCAAAACCCCCCCTGGGGGTAAAGCCCAATGGGGCCTCTCAGACCCTCCCAAACCCCCTCAACTCACCCTCAGGGGGATCTGAACCCCCCCTCCTCACCTTCGGGGAGGCCAAACCAGCCCCCCAAAAATCCCCCGAACCGCCTGAAAACGCCCCCCAAAACCCGAGGTCACGTGACCTCCCCTCAGCCCCCCCCCGGGCCCTCGCTTCGCGCCCCCACAGGAAATGGCGCCAAACACGTGCCGGAGCCTCGGGGGGGGCGGGGCCACGGCCCGTCACGTGGGCAGAGGGGGCGGGGAGTGGGCGTGGCTTCGGCTCCGTCACGTGTACGGGTCCTAAAGGGCGAGCGCGGGGGGGGGGGTCCCCTATAGACCCCCAAAAATGGGGGTCCCCTATGGATTGGGGGGGGCTTCTGTGGGTCGGGGGGGCTCCTACAGACTGGGGGGGGCCCTATAGACACCTGTAATTGGGGGCTGGAGGGGGGGGGGGGTCCCTATAGACCCCCAAAAATGGGGGTCCCCTATGGATTGGGGGGGCTTCTGTGGGTCGGGGGGGCTTCTGTGGGTCGGGGGGGGCCCTATAGACACCTGGAAATGGGGGCTGGAGAGAGGGGGGGGTCCCCTACAGACTGGGGGGGCGTCCCTATAGACCCCCAAAATGGGGGTCCCCTATGGATTGGGGGGGCTTCTGTGGGTCGGGGGGGCCCTATAGACACCTGGAAATGGGGGCTGGAGAGAGGGGGGGTCCCCCTACAGACTGGGGGGGTCCCTATAGAACCCTCCAAAATGGGGGTCCCCTATGGATTGGGGGGGTCTCCTATGGATTGGGGGGGGTTCCCTATGGATTGGGGGGGGGTCTCCATGGATTGGGGGTCCCCCATAGACCCCCATAGATGGGGTCTCCCCAGCCCTCCATGGCCCTGGCTCCACTCCCAATCCCGATCCCATTCCCAATCCCATTCCCATTCCCATCCCACTCCCACTCCCATTCCCGGTCCCATTCCCACTCCAGATCTCATTCCCAATCCCATTCCCATTCTCATCCTACTCCTCCTCCCATTTTTAGTCCCGTTCCCATTCCCGCTCCCGTTCCCGCTCCCAAATCCCAAATCCCAGTTTTCCGTTCCCACTCCCAAATCCCAGCTCCCATTCCCAAATCCCAAATCCCAAATCCCCCAATCCCAGCTCCCGCTCCCCAAATCCCAAATCCCAAATCCCAGCTCCCGTTCCCGCTCCCAAATCCCAATCCCAGCTCCGAAATCCCCAATCCCAGCTCCCGTTCCTGCTCCCAAATCCCCAATCCCAGCTCCCGTTCCCAAATCCCAAATCCCAAATCCCAGCTCCCGTTCCCACTCCCCAATCCCAGCTCCCGTTCCCGCTCCCAAATCCCAAATCCCAAATCCCGTTCCCGCTCCCAAAACCCAAATCCCAGCTCCCGTTCCCAAATCCCAAATCCCAAATCCTAGCTCCCGTTCCCGCTCCCAAATCCCAAATCCCAGCTCCTGTTCCAAATCCCAAATCCCATCTCCCACTCCCAAATCCCAAATCCCAAATCCCAATCCCAGCTGCCGTTCCCGCTCCCCAAATCCCAAATCCCCAATCCCCAATCCCATCTGCCGTTCCCGCTCCCCAATCCCAAATCCCTGGGCTCCCGCCGTGCCCGGAGGGGGGCGCGGGGGCCGTCCCGTTTCCTCTCCCGCTCCCATCCCATTCCCGCCCCCTTCCCGATCCCAAAAATCCCCCCGGCCGGGGGCGCGGGGGCCGTTCCCATCCCCGTCCCCATCCCGATCCCGATCCCGATCCCCATCCCGGGATTTTGGGGGGGGAATTTGGGGGGCGGAGGGCGGGAAACAAAAGAGGAAAAGTTTGCGGAGCACGAAAAAAAAAAAAGAAGGATCGGGAAGAACTTCGGGAAGAACTTCGGGAATCTTGGGAACTCCGGGAACTCCGGGAATCTCGGGAATACC
>NW_026138466.1:0-19759 GCF_025592945.1 Manacus candei
CCGCGGATCTGGCTGGATTACTGCCAGTTCCTGGCGGAGCAGGGCCGGATCACCTGGACCCCCCTGACCCCCCTGTGCCCCCCTGACCCCCCTGACCCCCCTGTACCCCCATAACCACCCTGTGCCCCCCTGTGCCCCCAGATGCCGCGGATCTGGCTGGATTACTGCCAGTTCCTGGCGGAGCAGGGCCGGATCACGCGCACGCGCCGCACCTTCGACCGCGCGCTGCGGGCGCTGCCCATCACCCAACACCGGCGGCTGTGGCCCCCCTACCTGAGCTTCGTCAGGAAACACCCCCTGCCCGAGACCGCCGTCAGGGTCTTCAGGAGGTTCCTCAAGGTGAGGCACACCTGGGGACACACCTGGGGACACAGCTGGGGACACAGCTGGGGACAGGGTCCCACCTGGGGACACACCTGGGGACAGGGACACAGCTGGGGTCACAGCTGGGGTCACACCTGGAGACACAAACACCCCCTGCCCGAGAGCGCTGTCAGGGTCTTCAGGAGATTCCTCAAGGTGAGGCACAGCTGGGGACACAGCTGGGGACTGGGACACACCTGGGGACACACCTGGGGACACAGCTGGGGACACAGCTGGGGACTGGGACACACCTGGGGACACACCTGGGGACACACCTGGGGACACAAACACCCCCTGCCCGAGTCCACCATCAGGGTCTTCAGGAGATTCCTCAAGGTGAGACACACCTGGGGACAACTGGGGACACAGCTGGGGACAGGGACACAGCTGGGGACAGGGACAGACCTGGAGACAGGGACACACCTGGGGACAGGGACACACCTGGGGACAGGGACACAGCTGGGGAGAGGGACACAGCTGGAATCAGCCCAAGACAGGGACACTCACCTGGCAGCGTCACCTTGGCGTGGTGACACACCTGGACAGGGGTGGCACCACAGGGACAGGCAGGTGACACTGAGGGGGCCCAGGTGACACGGGGGGGGTTCAGGTGACACTGAGGTGACACTGCTGTCCCCTGTCCCCAGCTGTGCCCCGAGGAGGCGGAGCAGTACGTGGGGTACCTGTGCTCAGGGGGGTTCAGGTGACCCTGGGGTGACCCTGAGGTGACCCTGAGGTGACACTGCTGTCCTCTGTCCCCAGCTGTGCCCTGAGGAGGCAGAGCAGTACGTGTCCTACCTGCGCTCCGTGGGGGGGTCAGGTGACACTGAGGGGGTTCAGGGGACACTGGGGGGGTTCAGGTGACACTGAGGTGACACTGGGAGGGTTCAGGTGACCCAGGTGACACTGCTGTCCCCAGCTGTGCCCCGAGGAGGCAGAGCAGTACGTGTCCTACCTGCGCTCCGTGGGGGGGTCAGGTGACACTGGGGGGGTTCAGGGGACACTGGGGGGGTTCAGGGGACACTGAGGTGACCCAGGTGACACTGAGGTGACACTGAGGTGACACTGGTGTCCCCAGCTGTGCCCCGAGGAGGCCGAGCAGTACGTGTCCTACCTGCACTCCGTGGGGGGTTCAGGTGACACTGGGGGGGTCAGGTGACACTGAGGTGACACTGGGAGGGTTCAGGTGACCCAGGTGACACTGAGGTGACACTGAGGTGACACTGGTTCCCAGCAGTGCCCCGAGGAGGCCGAGCAGTACGTGTCCTACCTGCGCTCCGTGGGGGGTTCAGGTGACACTGGGGGGGTTCAGGTGACACTGAGGTGACACTGGGAGGGTTCAGGTGACCCAGGTGACACTGAGGTGACCCAGGTGACATTGCTGTCCCCAGCTGTGCCCCGAGGAGGCCGAGCAGTACGTGTCCTACCTGCGCTCCGTGGGCCGCCTGGACGAGGCCGCGCAGGTTCTGGCCCGGCTGGTGAACGACGAGAGATTCGTGTCCAGGGAGGGCAAATCCAACTACCAGGTGGGCACCGGGGGCACGGGACACTTTGGGGGGCACAGGGGGGACCTGGGGCACATGGGGGGGCACAGGGGGGACCTGGGGGGGCACAGGGGGGATCCAGGACACCTTGGGGGGCACAGGGGGGACCTGGGGGGGCACAGGGGGGATCCAGGACACTTTGGGGGGCACAGGAGGGACCTGGGGGGGCACAGGGGGGATCCAGGACACTTTGGGGGGCACAGGGGGGACCTGGGGGGGCACAGGGGGGATCCAGGACACTTTGGGGGGCACAGGAGGGACCTGGGGGGGCACAGGGGGGATCCAGGACACTTTGGGGGGTCCAGGGGGCTCCTCTGGGGACGGGGAGGGGTCTCTGTGGCTGGGGGGGGGGGGGGCACACCCAGGGCACCTCTGGGGCACCTCTGGGGATGGAGGGGGCACCTGTGGGAGCAGGAGGGGTTGGGGGGTCCTGAGGGTCCCTATGAGGTTTTGGGGGTCTCGGGGAGGTTTTTGGGGTTCTGACCCCCCCCGTTCCCCCCCCAGCTGTGGCAGGAGCTGTGGGAGCTGCTGTCCCAGCACCCCGGGGTGGGGGTCCCTCGGGCACTGGGGGGTCCCACAGGCACTGGGGGGGTTCTGGGGGTTTTGGGGGATCCTGGGGGTGTTCTGGGGGTTCTGACCCCCCCCCTCCTTTATCCCCCAGCTGTGGCAGGAGCTGTGTGAGCTGCTGTCCCTGCACCCTGGGGTGGGGGTCCCTTGGGCACTGGGGGGTCTCAGGGAGGTTTTTGGGGGCTCTGTGGGCTCTGACCCCCCCGTTTCCCCCCCAGCTGTGGCAGGAGCTGTGTGAGCTGCTGTCCCAGCACCCCGACCGTGTTCGCTCGCTGGACGCCGGGGGGATCATCCGGGGGGGCCTCACGCGCTTCACGGACCAGCGGGGGCGGCTCTGGGGGGCTCTGGCCGATTGTTACGTGCGCTGCGGCCACCTCGAGAAGGTGACAGACAGCCCGGCCCTGCTGGGACCTTGGGAATGACTGACAGCTCTGGGAATGACTGACAGCCATGGGAATGACTGACAGCCCTGGGAATGATTGACAGCCCCTGGGAATGACTGACAGCCCTGGGAATGATTGACAGCCCCTGGGAATGACTGACAGCTCCTGGGAATGATTGACAGCCCCGGGAGTGACTGACAGCTCCTGGGAATGACTGACAGCTCCTGGGAATGACTGACAGCCCTGGGAATGATTGACAGCCCCTGGGAATGACTGACACCCCCTGGGAATGACTGACAGCTCTGGGAATGACTGACAGCTCTGGGAATGACTGACAGCTCCTGGAAGTGACTGACAGCCATGGGAATGACTGACAGCCCCGGGAGTGACTGACAGCTCTGGGAATGACTGACAGCCCTGGGAATGACTGACAGCCCCGGGAATGACTGACAGCCCTGGGAATGACTGACAGCCCTGGGAATGACTGACAGCTCCTGGGAGTGACTGACAGCCCTGGGAATGACTGACAGCCATGGGAATGACTGACAGCCCTGGGAATGACTGACAGCCCCTGGGAATGACTGACAGCTCCTGGGAATGACTGACAGCTCCTGGGAGTGACTGACAGCCCTGGGAATGACTGACATCCCTGGGAATGACTGACAGCCATGGGAATGACTGACAGCTCCTGGGAATGACTGACAGCCATGGGAGTGACAGACAGCCCCGGGAGTGACTGACAGCTCCTGGGAATGACTGACAGCCCTGGGAATGACTGACAGCCCTGGGAATGACTGACACCTGCTGAGAATGACTGACATCCCTGGGAATGATTGACAGCCCCTGGGAATGACTGACAGCCCTGGGAATGATTGACATCCCTGGGAATGACTGACAGCCCCTGGGAATGACTGACAGCCCTGGGAATGACTGACAGCCCCTGGGAATGACTGACACCTCCTGGGAATGACTGACAGCCCCTGGGAATGATTGACAGCCCCTGGGAATGACTGACAGCCCTGGGAATGACTGACAGCCCCGGGAATGACTGACAGCCCCTGGGAATGACTGACAGCCCCAGGAATGATTGACAGCCCTGGGAATGACTGACATCCGTGGGAATGACTGACACCCCTGGGAATGACTGACACCTCCTGGGAATGATTGACATCCCTGGGAATGAGTGACAGCTCCTGGGAATGACTGACAGCCCCGGGAATGACTGACAGCCCTGGGAATGACTGACAGCCCTGGGAATGATTGACGGCCCTGGGAATGACTGACAGCCCTGGGAATGACTGACAGCCCTGGGAACAACTGACAGCCCCTGGGAATGACTGACAACCCCTGGGAATGAGTGACATCCCCAGGAATGACTGACACCTCCAGGAATGACTGACACCTCCGGGAATGACTGACAGCCCCTGGGAACGATTGACAGCCATGGGAATGACTGACAGCCCCTGGGAATGATTGACAGCCCTGGGAATGACTGACAGCCCCTGGGAATGACTGACAGCCCTGGGAATGACTGACAGCCCCTGGGAATGATTGACATCCCTGGGAGTGACTGACAGCCCTGGGAATGACTGACAGCCCCTGGGAATGATTGACATCCCTGGGAGTGACTGACAGCCCTGGGAATGACTGACAGCCCCTGGGAATGATTGACATCCCTGGGAGTGACTGACAGCCCTGGGAATGACTGACAGCCCCGGGAATGACTGACAGCCCCTGGGAATGATTGACATCCCTGGGAGTGACTGACAGCCCCTGGGAATGACTGACAGCCCTGGGAATGACTGACAGCCATGGGAGTGACTGACAGCCCCTGGGAATGATTGACATCCCTGGGAGTGACTGACAGCCCCAGGAATGACTGACACGGCTGGGAGTGATTAACACCCCTGGGACTGATTGACATGTCCTGGGAATAACTGACATCTCCTCGGAATGACTGACTGACACCCCTGGCAACGTGTGCTGTTCCTGTCCCTGTTCTTGCATCTGTCCTCGTGTCTGTCCCTGTGTCTGTCCCTGTCACTGTCCCTGTGTCTGTCCCTGTGTCTGTCCCTGTCACTGTCCCTGTGTCTGTCCCTGTGTTTCCCAACACCGTCCATGTTTTCAGGCCCGGGATGTGTACGAGGAGGCCGTGCAGACCGTGATGACCCCTGATCCCATTCCCTGTGTCCCTGATCCCATTCTTTATCCCATTCCAGGCCCGGGATGTGTACGAGGAGGCCGTGCAGACCCTGATCCCATTCCCTGTGTCCCTGATCCCATTCCCTGTGTTCCCTATCCCATTCCAGGCCCGGGATGTGTACGAGGAGGCCGTGCAGACCCTGATCCCGTTCCCTGTGTCCCTGATCCCATTCCCTGTGTTCCCATTCCCGTTCCAGGCCCGGGATGTGTACGAGGAGGCCGTGCAGACCCTGATGATGTTTATCCCTGTCCCTGATCCCATTCTTTATCCCATTCCAGGCCCGGGATGTGTACGAGGAGGCCGTGCAGACCGTGATGATCCCTGATCCCATTCCCTGTGTCCCTGATCCCATTGTTTATCCCGTTCCAGGCCCGGGATGTGTACGAGGAGGCCGTGCAGACCGTGATGATCCCTGATCCCATTCCCTGTGTCCCTGATCCCATTGTTTATCCCGTTCCAGGCCCGGGATGTGTACGAGGAGGCCGTGCAGACCGTGATGACCGTGCGGGATTTCACGCAGGTCTTCGACAGCTACGCCCGGTTCGAGGAGAGCGTCATCGCCGCCCTGCTCGACACCCAGGCCCAGCTGGGGCGGGGACAGGACGGTACAGCTGGGGGGGGAACGGGGGGGACACCCCAAAATGGGGGGGACATCCCAAAATGGGGGGGGACACCCCAAAATGGGGGGGGATCGGGGCAAGGGGGACAAGGGGAGCATCATCAGGGCCCTGCTGGACACCCAGGCCCAGCTGGGGCGGGGACAGGACGGTACAGCTGGGGTGGGAACGGGGGGGACACCCCAGGATGGGGGGGACATCCCAAATGGGGGGAGGGACACCCCAAAATGGGGGGGGAGACACCCCAAATTGGGGGACAAGGGGGACAAGGGGAGCATCATCAGGGCCCTGCTCGACACCCAGGCCCAGCTGGGGCGGGGACAGGACGGTACAGCTGGGGTGGGAATGGGGGGGACACCCCAGGATGGGGGGGACATCCCAAAATGGGGGGGGACACCCCAGAATGGGGGGGGATCGGGGCAAGGGGGACAAGGGGAACATCATCAGGGCCCTGCTGGATGCCCAGACCCAGCTGGGGTGGGGACAGGACGGTACAGCTGGGGTGGGAATGGGGGGGACACCCCAGAATGGGGGGGGGGGACACCCCAGAATGGGGGGAGGGACACCCCCAAAATGGGGGGAGACACCCCAAAATGGGGGGAGGGACACCCCCAAAATGGGAGGGATTAGGTTGAGGAGAGCAAGGAGTGTGTGATCAGGGCCCACCTGGGGCACTGGTGGAGGGATGGATGTGGGGTGGGGGGCACACACCCCCCTGGGATCCCCCCCAACCCCTGTGTCCCCCTGACCCCATGTGACCCCCTGTGCCCCCCTTGACCCCCTGTGCCCCCTCAGAGAAGGTGGAGCTGGAGCTGCTCCTGGCACGGTTTGGGTGGCTCGTGGCCCTGTGGCCCCTGACCCCCTGTGTCCTCTGACCCTCCAACTCCTGTGACCCCCCCAAGCCCCACGACCCCCTGTGTCCTGTGACCCCCCAACCCCTGTGACGCCCCCCCCAAGCCCCCTGTGAGGCCCCCAAGCCCCCTGTGTCCTGTGACCCCCCAACCCCTGTGACCCCCCCAATCCCCCTGTGTCCTGTGACCCCCCCCAACCCCTGTGACCCCCCCCCCAATCCCCCTGTGTCCCCTGACCCGCTGTGACCCCCCCTGTGCCCCCCTGATTCCCCCCAGCCCGGCTGTGCCCCCTCAGAGCTGGAGCTGTGCCTGGCGCAGTTCGAGCAGCTCATGGCCCCGTGCCCGGGGGGTCCTTGTGTCCCCTGAACCCCCCCGTGTGTCCCCTGACCCCCCTCGTGTCCCCCCTGACCCCCCTCGTGTCCCCTGACCCCCCCGTGTCCCCTGACCCCCCCTGTGTCCCCTGACTCCCCCCATGTCCCCTGACCCCCCCCTGTGTCCCCTGACCCCCCTGACCCCCCATTTTCCCACAGAGGAGGTGGAGCTGGAGCTGCACCTGGTGCTGTTCCAGTGGCTCATGGCCCCGTGCCCGGGGGATCCCCGTGTCCCCTGACCCCCCCCTGTGTCCCCTGACCCTCCCCATGTCCCCTGACCTCCCCCAGCCCCCCCTGACCCCCCTGACCCCCGTTTTCCCGCAGAGGAACTGGAGCTGGAGCTGCGGCTGGCGCGGTTCGAGCGGCTCATGGCCCCGTGCCCGGGGGATCCCCGTGTCCCCTGACCCCCCTCGTGTCCCCTGACCCCCCATGTGTCCCCTGACCCCCCCCCGGGTGTCTGACCCCCGTTTTCCCACAGAGGAGGTGGAGCTGGAGCTGCGGCTGGCGCAGTTCGAGCGGCTCATGGCCCCATGCTTGGGGGATCCCCGTGTCCCCTGACCCCCCATGTGTCCCCTGACCCCCCATGTGTCCCCTGACCCCCCCTGACCCCCCTGACCCCCGTTTTCCCGCAGAGGAGGTGGAGCTGGAGCTGCGGCTGGCGCGGTTCGAGCAGCTCATGGCCCCGTGCCCGGGGGGTCCCTGTGTCCCCTGACCCCCCTCGTGTCCCCTGACCCTCCCCATGTCCCCTGACCTCCCCCAGCCCCCCCTGACCCCCCCTGACCCCCGTTTTCCCACAGAGGAGGTGGAGCTGGAGCTGCGGCTGGCGCGGTTCGAGCGGCTCATGGCGCGGCGGCCGCTGCTGCTCAACAGCGTCCTGCTGAGGCAGAACCCCCACAACGTGCACGAGTGGCACAAGAGGGTGGCCCTGCACCAGGGGCACCCCGAGAAGGTGGGGGGGGCACGGGGACACACGGGGGGGCTGCACAGGGGGCACCTTGGGGAGGAGGGGGGACCCCCAGAAAGGGGGGCGCACGGAGAGGGACGTGGCAGAGGAGGGGGGGGGTGTGGGGGACACAGGGGGACACTGAGGGTTGTGGGGGACACAGGGGGACACTGGGGAGGTGTGGGGGACACCTGGGGACACTGGGGGGTGTGGGGGACACAGGGGGACACTGGGAGGGTGTGGGGGACACCTGGGGACACTGGGGGTGTGGGGGACACAGGGGGACACTGGGGGGGTGTGGGGGACACTGGGGGGGTGTGGGGGACACAGGGGGACACTGGGGGGGTGTGGGGGACACCTGGGGACACTGGGGGGTGTGGGGGACACAGGGGGACACTGGGAGGGTGTGGGGGACACCTGGGTGAAGGTGGGGGGCACCCGAGGACACTGGGGGGGGGTGTGGGGGACACCTGGGGACACTGGAGGGGTGTGGGGGACACCTGGGGACACTGGGGGGGTGTGGGGGACACAGGGGGACACTGGGGGGTGTGGGGGACACAGGGGGACACTGGGGGGGGGTGTGGGGAGCACCTGGGTGAAGGTGGGGGGGCACCCGAGGACACTGGGGGGGGTGTGGGGGACACCTGGGGACACCGAGACAGGGAGTTTGGCAGTGACACCGCTGTTCTCTGCTCCCCCCCGTGTCCCTCCTTGTCCCACCCTGTCCCCCCCCCAGATCATCCAGACCTACACCGAGGCCGTGCGCACCGTGGACCCCCAGCGCGCCACCGGCCGCCCCCACGAGCTCTGGGTGGCCTTCGCCCGCTTCTACGAGGACAACGGGCAGCTGGACGATGTGAGGGACCCCCATGCTGCCCCTGGGACCCCCAAACCCTGCCTGGGACCCCCACGCTGCCCCCAGGACCCCCCCAAACCTGCCTGGGACCCACACACTGCCCCTGGGACCCCCAAACCCTGCTTGAGACCCCCACACTGCCCTTGGGACCCCCCAACCCTGCCTGGGAACCCCACACTGCCCCCAGGACCCCCAAACCTGCCTGGGATCCCTGGGACCCCCCCCCCAACCCTGCCTGGGACCCCCACACTGCCCTCTGGGCCCCCTAAACCTGCCTGGGGCCCCAGGCCAGGGCCATCCTGTGACCCCCCCTGACCCCCCCCCGACCCCCCCCAGGCCAGGGCCATCCTGTGACCCCCCCATGTCCCCCCCCCAGGCCAGGGCCATCCTGTGACCCCCCCTGACCCCCCATGTCCCCCCAGGCCAGGGCCATCCTGTGACCCCCCCTGACCCCCCCATGTCCCCCCCTGACCCCCCCATGCCCCCCCAGGCCCGGGCCATCCTGTGACCCCCCCTGCCCCCCCCAGGCCTGTGACCCCCCCCTGACCCCCCCCTGACCCCCCAGGCCAGGGCCATCCTGTGACCCCCCCGACCCCCCCCCTGCCCCCCCAGGCCTGTGACCCCCCCCTGACCCCCCCATGTCCCCCCCAGGCCAGGGCCATCCTGTGACCCCCCCTGACCCCCCCCGTCCCCCCAGGCCAGGGCCATCCTGTGACCCCCCCTGACCCCCCTATGCCCCCCCCAGGCCTGTGACCCCCCCTGACCCCCCCTTGCCCCCCCAGGCCAGGGCCATCCTGTGACCCCCCTTTACTGTCCCCCATGTCCCCCCCAGGCCAGGGCCATCCTGTGACCCCCCCCCCTGTCCCCCCCATGTCCCCCCCAGGCCAGGGCCATCCTGTGACCCCCCCTGACCCCCCCCTGTCCCCCCAGGCCAGGGCCATCCTGTGACCCCCCTGACCCCCCTATGCCCCCCCCAGGCCTGTGACCCCCCCCTGACCCCCCCTGACCCCCCCATGTCCCCCCCAGGCCTGTGACTCCCCCTGACCCCCCCTACCCCCCCAGGCCCGGGCCATCCTGTCCAGGGCCACCCGGGTGCGGTTCCGGAGGGTGGAGGACCTGGCGGCCGTTTGGTGCGAGTTTGGGGAGCTGGAGCTGCGGCACCACCGGCACGAGGAGGCCCTGAGGGTGCTCCGGGTGAGGGGGGGCCCCAAAAACCCCCGGGGGGGGCACCAGAGTGAGGGGGGGAACCCCAAAAATGAGAGGGAGACCCAAAAAATGGGGGGTGTTGAGGGCGGGGGGCACGAGGGCTGTGGGGGTGTCACTGTCCCCGGGGTGGCTGTGGGGGGGCACGAGTTGTGGGAGCTGGAGCTGCAGCATGAGGAGGTTCTGGGGGTGCTCCGGGTGAGGGGGGACCCCAAAAACCCCGGGGGGGGGCACCAGAGTGGGGGGGGACGACCCAAAAATGGGGGGTCCCTGAAATACAGGGGTCTGGGTGCAGGGAATTGCCAGTGGCCACCCCTCTCTCAGGTGGGATGTCAGGGCTGGGATCTGGGGGGGGAGGGAGAGGGGGGCTGGGGGGGGTTGGGGACTTGGGGGACCCCCTACATGACCCCTCGAAATGGGGGGGAACCCCAGAATGTGAGGGGGTGGGACTGGGAGCAGGGGGTGCAGCCAGAGAAACCCCGAGGGACACCTTTGTCCTCAGGTGGGACCGCAGGGCTGGGGGCTCTGGGGGGGGAGTTTGGGGGGTTTTGGGGCCCCCCCTGAGCCCCCTGTGCCCCCCCTGTGCCCCCCCTGAGCCCCCCCTGTGCCCCCTCCCCCAGAAAGCCACGGCCCTGCCGGCCAAACGTGCCGAGTACTTCGACAGCTCCGAGCCCGTCCAGAACCGGCTCTACAAATCCCTCAGGGTGTGGTCCATGCTGGCTGACCTGGAGGAGAGCCTGGGCACCTTCCAGGTGGGCACACACCCCACAGGGCACCTGGGGAAATGGAGGACATGGGGGGGACACCTGGGGACAGGGGGAGAGCCTGGGCACCTTTCGGGTGGGCACACACCCCACAGGGCACCTGGGGACACCTGGGGACATGGGGGGGACACCTGGGGACACGGGGGAGAGCCTGGGCACCTTCCAGGTGGGCACACACCCCACAGGGCACCTGGGGACATGGGGGGGACACCTGGGGACGGGGGGAGAGCCTGGGCACCTTCCAGGTGGGCACACACCCCACAGGGCACCTGGGGACACCTGGGGACATGGGGGGGACACCTGGGGACAGGGGGAGAGCCTGGGCACCTTTCGGGTGGGCACACACCTCACAGGGCACCTGGGGACATGGGGGGGACATGGGGGGGACACCTGGGGACGGGAGGAGAGCCTGGGCACCTTCCAGGTGGGCACACACCAGACAGGGACACCTGGGGACACGGGGGGGACACCTGGGGGCAGGGGGGGGACACCTGGGGACAGGGGGAGAGCCTGGGCACCTTCCAGGGGGGCACACACCCCACAGGGCCCCTGGGGACACCTGGGGACACACCTGGGACACCTGGGGACACGAGGGGGACACGGGGGGCACAGGGCTGACACGAGGAGACCTCCCGTGGGTGCTGAGCCCGGAGCAGGTGCTGGGCAGGGGGGGAGACTGTCCCTGGAGTGGGGCAGGGAGTGACTGCCCTGGGGTGGCTGTGGGGGTGTCACTGTCCCCGAGGTGGCTGTGGGGGTGTCACTGTCCCCGGGGTGGCTGTGGGGGTGTCACTGTCACTGTCCCCAGGGTGGCTTTGGGGGTGTCACTGTCCCCGGGGTGGCTGTGGGGGTGTCACTGTCATTGGGGTGGGTGTGGGGGTGTCACTGCCCCGCGGTGGCTGTGGGGGTGTCACTGTCAGTGTCCCCAGGGTGACTGTGGGGGTGTCCCTGTCATTGGGGTGGCTCTGGGGGTGTCACTGTCCCCAGGGTGGCTGTGGGGGTGTCACTGCCCTGGGGTGGCTGTGGGGGTGTCCCTGTCCCCGGGGTGGCTGTGGGGGTGTCCCTGTCCCCAGGATGGCTGTGGGGGTGTCCCTGTCCCCGGGGTGGCTGTGGGGGTGTCCCTGTCCCCAGGATGGGTGTGGGGGTGTCACTGCCCTTGGGGTGGGTGTGGGGGTGTCACTGTCACTGGGGTGGCTGTGGGGGTGTCCCTGTCACTGGGGTGGCTGTGGGGGTGTCCCTGTCCCCAGGATGGCTGTGGGGGTGTCACTGCCCTGGGGTGGCTGTGGGGGTGTCACTGTCCCTGGGGTGGCTGTGGGGGTGTCCCTGTCCCCAGGATGGCTGTGGGGGTGTCCCCCCTGCCCCCCCCTTGGTGCCCGCAGTCGACGCGGGCGGTGTACGAGCGCATCCTGGACCTGCGCATCGCCACCCCCCAGATCGTCATCAACTACGCCCTGCTGCTCGAGGAGCACGGCCGCTTCGAGGACAGCTTCAAGGTGAGGGGGACACCTGGGGACACCTGGGACACCTGGGGACACCTGGGGACAGCCTGGGGACAGCCTGGGGACAGCCTGGGGACAGAGGGCTGGGGGCACCCTGAGGGAGGGGCTGGGAGCACCCTGTGGCTGGAGGAGCACGGGCGCTTCTGGGACAGCTTCGAGGTGACAGGGGACACCTGGGGACACCTGGGGACACCTGGGGACACCTGGGGACAACCTGGGGACAGAGGGGCTGGGGGCACCCCGGGGGAGGTATTGGGAGCACCCCATGGCTGGAGGAGCACGGGCGCTTCAGGGACAGCTTCGAGGTGATGGGGGGGACACCTGGGGACACCTGGGGACAGCCTGGGGACACCTGGGGACATCTGGGGACAGCCTGGGGACACCTGGGGACACCTGGGGATACCTGGGGCCAGAGGGGCTGGGGGCACTCCGGGGGGAGGGGTTGGGAGCACCCCATGGCTGGAGGAGCACGGGCGCTTCAGGGACAGCTTCGAGGTGACAGGGGGGGACATCTGGGGACACCTGGGGACACCTGGGGACACCTGGGGACAGCCTGGGGACAGGGGGGCTGGGAGCACCCCAGGAGAGGAGCTGGGAGCACCCTGTGGCTGGAGGAGCACGGGTGCTTCAGGGACAGCTTCGAGGTGACAGGGGGGACATCTGGGGACAGCCTGGGGACACCTGGGGACACCTGGGGACAGCCTGAGGACACCTGGGGACACCTGGGGACAGCCTGGGGACACCTGGGGACAGCTTGGGGACAGCCTGGGGACACCTGGGGACACCTGGGGACAGCCTGGGGACACCTGGGGACAGCTTGGGGACAGCCTGGGGACACCTGGGGACACCTGGGGACAGGGGGGCTGGGGGCACCCTGAGGGAGGGGTTGGGAGCACCCTGTGGCTGGAGGAGCACGGGCGCTTCAGGGACAGCTTTGAGGTGATGGGGGGGACACCTGGGGACACCTGGAGACACCTGGGGACAGCTTGGGGGACAGCCTGGGGACACCTGGAGACACCTGGGGACAGGGGGGCTGGGAGCACCCCAGGGGAGGGGCTGGGAGCACCCTGTGGCTGGAGGAGCACGGGTGCTTCAGGGACAGTGTTGAGGTGACAGGGATGCTGGGGACACTTGGGGACACAGTGTGAAGGTGACAGGGGACACCCCGTGGCTGAGGAGTTGGATGGGACACCCCAGGGTGGGGGTTGGGGACAGGGTGGTGACCCTGTGTCCGGGGAGGGCTGTGGGGACAGCAGGGGCACGACATCCTGGGATGGCCCCTGGGCTTCTGGCAGCAGGGGGGTGACAGGGGGTGGCAGCAGGGACAGGGGTGGCAGCAGTGACAGGGGGGTGGCAGCAATGACAGGAGTGTTGGCAGGGAGATGGCAGCAGTGACAGGAGGTGGCAGCAGTGACAGGAGATGGCAGCAGTGACAGGGGGTGGCAGCAGTGACAGGGGGGTGGCAGGGGGTGGCAGCAGTGACAGGGGTGGCAGCAATGACATGGGGGTGGCAGCAGTGACAGGGGGTGGCAGTGTTGGCAGGGGGGTGGCAGCAGTGACAGGGGTGGCAGCAGTGACAGGGGGATGGCAGCAGTGACAGGAGTGGTTACAGGAGGTGGCAGCAGTGACAGGGGGTGGCAGCAGTGACAGGGGTGGTGACAGGGGATGACAGCAGTGACAGAGGTGACGGCGTTGGCAGCACTGACAGCACTTGTGCCAGGGTGACAGTGGTGGCAGGGTGACGTGGGGGGGGTGGCAGGGGTGGTGACAGCGGTGTCAGGATGATGGTGGCAGTGTCAGGACTGTGACAGCAGTGTCAGGGCAGTGTCAGGGCAGTGGTAGCAGCGACAGGGTGGTGACAGCGGTGGCAGGGCAGGGACATCTGTTTTGGGGTGGCAGTGGTAGTGGCAGGGTGGTGTCAGGGTGGTGACAGGGGTGACAGCAGTGTCAGGGGAGCAGTGTCAGTGTCAGGGACAGATGACAGTCAGATGGTGACTGCAGTGCCAGGTGGTGACACAGTGTCGGGGGGATGGCAGTGTTGGGGTGGCAGTGGTGGTGGCAGTGGTGGTGACAGTGGTACCAGGCAGTGACACGGTGTCGGGGGGATGGCAGTGTTGGGGTGGCAGTGGTGGTGACAATGGTGCCAGGCAGTGACACGGTGTCAGGGTGACAGTGGTGGTGGCAGTGGTGGTGACAGTGGTGCCAGGCAGTGACACGGTGTCAGGGCAGCACCCAGGGGTGACCCTGTGCCATGTCTGTGTCCCCACGTCCCTCTGTCCCCTCATGCACATGAACGTGGCACTGCCCTGTCCCGCTGGTGACACTGTCCCAGTGGTGACAATGTACCTGTGGTGACACTGTCCCCGTGGTGACACTGCCTTTGTGTTCACATCCCTGTTGGTGACACTGTCCTTGTCCCTGTGGTGACACTGTCCCTGTGGTGACACTGCCCTTGTCTTCACACCCCTGCTGGTGACACTGTCTCTGTCCCAGTGGTGACACTGTCGCTGTCCCCATGTCCCCAGGCCTGTGAGGGTGGCATTGCCCTGTTCAGTGGCCGCAGTGGGTGACCTGTGGCTTGTGTCTCTGTCCCTGTGTCCCTGTCCTTGTGTCCCTGTCCCTGTGTTTCTGTCCCTGTCCCTGTGGTGACAGTCTCTATGTCCTTGTCCTAGTGGTGACAGCATCCCTGTCCCCATGTCCCCAGGCCTGTGAGGGTGGCATCACCCTGTTCCAGTGGCCGCAGTGGGTGACCTGTAGCTCGTGTCCCTGTCCCTGTGTCCCTGTGGTGACATTGTCCCTGTCCCCATATGCTCTGTGATGACTGTTTGTGTGTGTCTGTCCCAGTGCTGTCCCTGTCCCTGTCCCTGATGATGACACTGTCCCTGTGTCCCTGTCCCAGCAGTGACACCATTCCTGTCCCAGCAGTGACACTGTCCCTGTCCCAGCAGCGATGCCATCCGTGCCCTTGTGGTGACACTGTCCTTGTGTCACTGTCCCAGCAGTGATACTGTCCCTGTCCCAGCAGCGATGCCATCCGTGCCCTTGTGGTGACACTGTCCCCGTGTCCCCAGGTGTATGGGCGTGGCATCGCAGGTGACCTGTGGCTCCCGTCCCTGTGTCCCTGTGTCCCTGTGTGTCCCTGTGGGATACAAGCGTGGCATCGCAGGTGACCTGTGGCTCACGTCCCTGTCCCTGTGTCTCTGTGTGTCCCCATGGTGACACTGTCCCTGTGTCCCTGTGTCCCTGTGTCCCTGTGTCCCTGTGTCCCTGTCCCCGTGGTGACACCATCCCCGTGTGTCCCCAGGCCTACGAGCGTGGCATCGCGCTGTTCCGGTGGCCGCACGTGGGTGACCTGTGGCTCACGTACCTGTCCCTGTCCCTGTGTCCCTGTGTCCCTGTCCCCGTGGTGACACTGTCCCCGTGTCTCTGTGTGTCCCTGTGGAGACACCGTCCCTGTGTGTCCCCAGGCCTACGAGCGTGGTATTGCCCTGTTCCGGTGGCCGCATATGGGTGACCTGTGGCTCACGTACCTGTCCCTGTGTCCCTGTGTCCCTGTCCCTGTCCCCGTGGTGACACTGTCCCCATGTGTCCCTGTCCCCGTGGTGACACTGTCCCTGTGTGTCCCCAGGCCTATGAACGTGGCATCGCGCTGTTCCGGTGGCCACACATGGGTGACCTGTGGCTCACGTACCTGTCCCTGTGTCCCTGTGTCCCTGTGTCCCTGTCCCCATGTCCCTGTCCCTGTGTGTCCCTGTGGGATACAAGCGTGGCATTGCAGGTGACCTGTGGCTCATGTCCCTGTCCCTGTGTGTCCCCATGGTGACACTGTCCCCGTGTGTCCCTGTCCCCGTGGTGACACTGTCCCCGTGTGTCCCCAGGCCTACGAGCGTGGCATCGCCCTGTTCCGGTGGCCGCATGTGGGTGACCTGTGGCTCACGTACCTGTCCCTGTGTCCCTGTGTCCCTGTCCCTGTCCCCGTGGTGACACTGTCCCCATGTGTCCCTGTCCCCGTGGTGACACTGTCCCTGTGTGTCCCCAGGCCTACGAGCGTGGCACTGTGGGTGACCTGTGGCTCATGTCTCTGTGTCCCTGTGTCCCTGTGTCCCTGTCCCTGTCCCCATGGTGACACCGTCCCCGTGTGTCCCCAGGCCTACGAGCGTGGCATCGCACTGTTCCGGTGGCCGCACGTGGGTGACCTGTGGCTCACGTACCTGTCCAAGTTCGTGGCCCGTTACGGGGGCCGGAAGCTGGAGCGGGCGCGGGACCTGTTCGAGCAGGCGCTGGACGGGTGCCCCCCCCAGCACGCCAAGAGTAAGGGGGCACGGGGGGCACGAGGGGCCCGGGGGGGCATGGGGGGGCACGGGGGGCATGGAGGGCATGGGGGGGTACAGGGGGCACGGGGGGCCCGGGGGGGCTCTGGGAGGGCACGGAGGGCACGGGGGGCACAGGGGGCACAGGGAGGGGGCACAGCAGGGTTGGGGTGGGGGGGTGCCCGGCCGAGCACGGAGGGGCTGTGGGGGGGTTGGGGGGGGGGTCAGGGCTGGTGCCCCTCAGGGCGTGGGGGGGACAGGGGGGTCAGAGGGGTGCCAGGCCAGGTGCCCATCCAGGTATGGGGGGGCTGCGGGGGACAGCTGTGCCCCCTTGGCCATGTTGGGGGGCCCGGGTGGGTGACCAGGTGTGCCCTGACAGCTGTGCCCAGGTGTGCACCAGGTGTGCACCAGGAGTGCACCAGGTGTGCCCTGACAGCGGTGCCCAGGTGTGCCCTGACAGGTGTGCCCAGGTGTGCCCTGACAGCTGTGCCCAGGTGTGCCCTGACAGCTGTGCCCAGGTGTGCACCAGGTGTGCACCAGGAGTGCACCAGGAGTGCACCAGGAGTGCACCAGGAGTGCACCAGGTGTGCCCTGACAGCTGTGCCCAGGTGTGCACCAGGTGTGCACCAGGTGTGCACCAGGAGTGCACCAGGAGTGCACCAGGTGTGCCCTGACAGCGGTGCCCAGGTGTGCACCAGGTGTGCCCCGATGGCTGTGCCCAGGTGGGTGCTGGGCAGGGCCCAGCAGGGTGTCCAGGTGTGTGCCCAGGTGGGCAGCAACAGGTACCCCCCCCAGCCATGTCAGGCTGTCTGGGGGGGGTGCTGGGCAGGTGCTCAGGTGTGTGCCCAGGTGGGCACTGATGGTGCCCCCCCCAGCCATGCTGGGGTGCCTGGATGTGTGCCCAGGTGGGTTCCAGGGGTGCCTAGGTGTGCTCAGGTATGCCCAGGTGGGTGCCCAACTGTGCCCAGGTGGGTGCCCAGGTGTGCCCTGGTGGGTGCCCAGGTGTGCCCAGGTGGGTGCCCAGGTATTCCCAGGGGGGTGCCAGGTGTGCCCAGGGGGGTTCCATAGGTGCCCAGGTGTGCCCAGGTGTGCCCAGGTGGGTGCCCAGGTGTGCCCTGGTGGGTGCCAGGTGTGCCCAGGTGGGTGCCCAGGTGTGCCCAGGTGTGCCCAGGGGGGTTCCAGCTGTGTCCAGGGAGTTCCAGGTGTGCCCAGGGGGGTTCCAGGTGTGCCCAGGTGGGTGCCAGGCGTGCCCAGGTGCGTGCCCAGGTGTGCCAGGCGGTCCCTGTCGGTGCCCCCCCAGCCATCTACCTGCTGTACGCGCGGCTGGAGGAGCAGTTCGGGCTGGCGCGCCGGGCCATGGGCGTGTACGAGAGGGGCACCCGGGCAGTGCCCCCTGAGCAGCAGCGGGACATGTTCCACATCTACATCCGCCGGGCAGCCGAGCTCTTCGGGGTCACCCACACCCGGCCCATCTACCAGCGGGCCATCGAGGTGGGCACGGGGCTGGGGGGGCACTGGGGGGGCACTGGGGGGGCACTGGGGGGGCACTGGGGGGCTGTGGGAGCTCTTCGGGGTCACCCACACCTGGCCCATCTACCAGCGGGCCATCGAGGTGGGCACGGGGGCACTGGGGGCACTGGGGGGGCACTGGGGGGGCACTGGGGGGCACTGGGGGGCACTGGGGGGCTCTTCGGGGTCACCCACACCCGGCCCATCTACCAGCGGGCCATCGAGGTGGGCATGGGGGGCACTGGGGGGCACTGGGGGGCACTGGGGGGGGGCACTGGGGGGCACTGGGGGAGCTCTTCGGGGTCACCCACACCCGGCCCATCTACCAGCGGGCCATCGAGGTGGGCACGGGGGGCACTGGGGGGCACTGGGGGGCTGTGGGGGGCTGGGGGGTGACAAAGGGGGCACCAGCAGTTGCCAAGAGGCACCAGGGGTGGTGGGGGCACCCTGAGGGGGCTGGAGGGTGACGAGGAGCATCTGGGGGTGACAAAGGGGCACTGGGGGGGGGGGCATCTCAGGGGGCTGGTGGTGACAAGGGGCACCAGGGGGGTGACAAGAGGCACCAGGGGCGGTGGGGGCACCTGGGGGGGCTGGGGGTGACAAGGGGCACCTGGGGGTGACAAGGGGCACGAGGGCTGGGGGGGACACTCAGGGGGGCTGGGGGGTGACAAGGGGCACCAGGGGGGGCTGGGGGGTGACAAAGGGGCAGCAGAGGTGGTGGGGGCACCCGGGGGGGGCTGGGGGTGGCACAGGGGCACAGGGATCTGTTGACACCATGTGGGTGCCGGGCTGGGGGGACCCTGGCAGGTCTGGCGGGGGGCAGGTGGGTCCAGGTGGTGCCAGGTAGTCCCAGGTGGTCCCAGGTGGTGCCAGGTGGTCCCAGGTGGTCCCAGGTGGCACAGGTGGTCCCAGGTGGGCCCGGGCGGTGCCAGGTAGTGCCAGGTGGTCCCAGGTGATCCCAGGTGGTCCCAGGTGGCCCAGGTGGTGCCAGGTGGTCCCAGGTGGTCCCAGGTGGGCCTGGGCGGTGCCAGGTGGTCCCAGGTGGTGCCAGGTGGTGCCAGGTAGTCCTGGGTGGTCCCAGGTGGTCCCAGGCTGTCCCAGGTGGCACAGGTGTGTGTGCTGTGCCCCCAGGTGCTGGGGGACGACGCGGCGCGGGAGCTGTGCCTGCGCTTCGCCGACATGGAGTGCAAGCTGGGCGAGGTGGATCGGGCCCGGGCCATCTACACCTACTGCTCCCAGATCTGCGACCCCCGGGTGAGGGGGCACGGGGGGGGCATGGGGGGCAACGGGGGGCACACAGGGCCATCTACACCTACTGCTCCCAGATCTGCGACCCCCGGGTGAGGGCAGGGGGGGGGCATGGGGGGCATGGGGGGCACCTGGGGGGGCACATCTACACCTACTGCTCCCAGATCTGCGACCCCCGGGTGAGGGGGCACGGGGGGGGCATGGGGGGCACGGGGGGCACACAGGGACATCTACACCTACTGCTCCCAGATCTGCGACCCCCGGGTGAGGGGGCATGGGGGGCACGGGGGGGCACAGGGGTCACACAGGGGTCACACAGGGGTCACATCTACACCTACTGCTCCCAGATCTGCGACCCCCGGGTGAGGGGGCATGGGGGGCACCCGGGGAGGATCCCCAGGGCTGAGGGGGCACCAAATAGTGTGTGGGGAGATTAGGAGTGTCCCCAGGGACACCCGAGTGTCACATGCCAGGGTGTCCCCCCGGCCAGGGGTGTCCCCGGGGCCACGTGGGTGCTGTGGAACGGGTACC